>NC_072437.2:45245000-45545000 GCF_028878055.3 Symphalangus syndactylus | reverse complement strand
AAGCACGATCCATGGCTTGGCAAGCTGTCAAAACAGTCCCCTATAGCGCCGCATGCAGAGATACTACACACTCTTCCAGCACTGGATGGAAGTAGTTCTGAGTTACAAAAATAAGAAAATAAGATTACAAGATAGAAAGAATTGTTCATTGAAAGAGAGGATAAACATAAAAATAGATGGGAATAAAGAGCCGTTTGCCGTGTCTGTAAGAAAGCACTAGAGACACTGTTGAATATAATATCCTTAACATTTATACAGCTCTTCGTATTTTTAAAGTGCTTCATGGTAATTAAGGGTCATTAATCAGATATTAGCTGCAGGTCATTCAGTGAATTAACTGTTGATTTAGGTTGAGAGCTGTGCATAATTCTGGAGATCGGAAACAAACATGACTCATTCTATGCATCCCAAAAACTGTTACTTTCTTGCGTCCATTGAGAGTTATTATGTGTGAGTTCTAATTATGAACACCAAGATCTACTTACTATTGCATAAATTCACAATTTATATGGAATACTAACCACATTTACAGAGACAAGACTATGAAAAGAAAATCTAATTGTTAGAACTGTCACAGAAAAGGCCATCACAGAACACCCTCCCTCTCTCCACATGGGAACATGCTGGCATTTCATAGCCAGTAGAAATACACAAAGGAGTCTCCTTCCCTCTCTAGGTTTTAACATCGGTTTTTACTTGGATGTACCAAATGGTTCTAAAGGAATCTGGATTAAATATCCATTTCACTGCAAGAGAATGCCTTGTCTATTTGGGTAGTTCTATGAATCATAACTCAGTTTATCTTTAGTCTAACCAGAAAACAAATTATACATATAAGACTGCAATTTATTTGGCATGTTTATGTCTAAATATCAAGAAATGCTAGTTTCCCTCTAGTATTTCTATGTACTGTTCTTTGACAAATAATCACAAGTAATTGAGGTCTGAGAGAAGTCATAGACATTTAGGGTTGAATTTTAAAAATATTAATGGAGGCTCCTTTGGCTTTGATGCTTGAATATATTAAGAGCACTACGATTCTTATTGATTTTCCTACAAAGCCTTTGAAACTGACTATTTCTCCCAGTAAAACCTCCACAAATCCCTCTTTCATACAACTAGGCACAATCTCTGCAGCCAGTCAATCTGGGTTTGAGTTCTAAATCTGCAACTTACTAGCTGTGTGAATTTGGGCAAGTTACTTAGCTTCTCTGCCTCTCAGTTTATTCATCTGTAAAATGGGCAATATTTATTTATTCAGTTATTAAGAGGATTAAGTTAACATTTGTACAGTGCTTAGAAAAATATCAGGCATATTTTTAGTACTACGTAGGTATCTGCCAAACCTATTAAAATTTCACATTTAAAAATACTTTGCTGAGTTGTATGTAGAACGTATTCTATAAGTGTTTTAATTGTTTGCTAAGTATTTTTAAAATTCACATTTTAAGATATTTTGCAAAAACGTTCAGATTTCCTTCATTTGGCAAACAAGCAAACAAACAAACATTGCTACTAGTAAACTTTAAGGAACAAAAATGAGCGAAATTTGCACTACAAAAACTTTCTTTGAAAGTACCAGGAGTGTGAGAGCTGGGCAAGAGATTTGATGTTGGCTATGAATTTGTTGTTGAGATGGCAAGAAACTGAAGGGCTAGACTGCGTTTAGCGTCTCATGAGCCATCCACAGCTGAGGGTTGTTGAGAGGTGTGTTTGAAGCAGGGAGCTTGAAGGTCTTGGAAAACCTTACTCTAACGAGGTTTTTAAGCTCCACTCACACCCTATTTCAGTGTGATCTAGATGGAGGAAAGATCAGCAGCCAGAAAAAGAACAATAGGGGAGTGATTTGTTCCAGGAATGTTTACAAATTCTAGAAGTTCTCAAACAGTAATTTTCATTAAGTAAAACATTTCAAGTTATACAACGAACTTTTAAAGGAGCAAGTTTTGTCTACAACAAAAATTGGAAAATAACAGGCTATGAAAATTTCTAGAAGATTGCATTCTATTTAGAACATTTTTCTTTGGAAGTGAAAATACCACGATACTAGCAGAATTATACAAATGAGGTCAGGAAACCAAAATGTGCACCACTGACATTTCAGCCCTGAATCCGTTATAAAAACAGTTGCTTGTATCTTAATTTCATTGGCTAATACATTTCCGATTTTTTTTTTTTACCAACATTGTCTCTGAGTCCCCTCCTACCTTTTTTTTTTTTTTTTTGAGATGGAGTCTCCCTCTGTTGCCTGGAGTGTGGTGGCGCAATCTTGGCTCACTGCAACCTCTGCCTCCCAGGTTCAAGAGATTCTCTCACCTCCCGAGTAGCTGGGACCACAGGTGCACACCATCATGCCCAGTTAATTGTATTTTTTTGTAGAAACAGGGTTTCTTCGTGTTGCCCAGGCTGGTCTTGAACTCCTGGCCTCAAGTGATCTCCCCGCCTCAGCCTCCCAAACTGTTGGGATTACTGGCATGAGCCCCCAATCCCGACCCCTGCTTTCCCACAGTTTGGGAGCTTGTTCCCCCTTCACCTCCCAGTGGTAACTGATCTCTGTTCTGTATCAGTGCAGTATTCTGAAGAGATCCTCCTCTCCCCACAAGGCAAAAGGTTTGTTCTCCTTTTACTTCTCCCTCGGCCAAACTTCTCTGAGTGAGACGCCTATGGCTTGTTACTCACTGCCAAACTTATGGTGGGAACAGAAAGGACCCGCCCCTTCTCAGTGACAGGTGACATTTGCTTCGACCCCTTTCAGAGAAAGAGTGGATTTAGCCTGAGAACTGGGGTGAGGATGGGGTGGGGATGTTTCCTCTCCCTCCCACTGCCATATAAAGCTTTCGCTTCTGCGAGAAACAGCTGGTGAAGTAAATGAGGCTTCATGGCTGACATGGTTTGGCTGTGTCCCCAGCCAAATCTCATCTTGAATTGTAATTCCTATAATCCCCACCTGTCAGGAGGGACCGGGTGGGAGATAATTGAATCATGGGCGTGGTTCCCCCATGCTGTTTTCGTGATAGTGAGTGAGTTCTCACGAGATCTAATGGTTTTATAAGCCTCTGCATTCGCCCTGTCGGCTCTCATTCTCTCTCCTGCTGCCCTTTGAAGACGTGTCTTCTGCTATGATTGTAAGTTTCCTCAGGTCTTCCCTAGCCATGTGGAACTGTGAGTCAATTAAACCTTTTTTCTTTATAAAGTACCCAGTCTTGGGTAATTCCTTATAGCAATGTGAGAATGGACTAATACAATGGCTGTCGAGAAGAAAGAGGGGTTCTTGTTGACAAACACTGCAGGCCCTCTGTTTTTGCTGTTAGTGCTCAGTGGAGGCCTGCAGAAAAGACCTTGTGAATAAGAACAGTTTCCCCTGTGACAGGGGCTCTCAGGGATTCCTAACTGATCCTCTGCTAGCCCACATTTAGCCTCTCAGAACTCATTACAATTACAGTTTTTTTTTTTTTGTCTTACTTGCTTTTACTGTAGTTTTTCTTCCTCCCAGGATCTGCCAAAAGTGAAACAGTTATGCATCTTGTTTATCCCTGGAGGAGGTTGTCACCCTTTATATTTCACCTGAGGCCTCTGATGGGCTCAATGGAAGTTATAATTTTGAAGATTTGACTTTTTTCAAGTTGTTAGGGTGAGAGCAATATTCTCTGTTCTCTTGCAGCTGAATGAATTTTAAGCAGAAGCCAGGATTCAATCTTAAGTCCTCATTGTGCTGTAATCTTTCATGTTTCTATGACCCAGGCAGAAAATGAGAAGAAGGCAAGAGTTCCAGAAATTTAGGGGAATAAGCAGTATTTTACCCAAACAAAGGAGTATGCTCATTTATTAATGATGCATTAATAACTATGTCCTATGCTTTGCCACATGTTCAAAAATTTCTCCTTAGCTAGCCTTTTCATGTGGAATTAATCACAAACCTGAAGCCAAAGCCGCTTCAGTTTGGTCCCAAAACACTTTACTCAACATCTCCCATATGCTCTGCTCCACTTTGGGCTTCAGCTACATGAGTTGGCAGGCCTGGGAGGGGAGTCAGATTTCCTGCGATGGAATCCAGACTGTGCCACTTATTAGCTCTGTGACCTGAGGCTACTTAACCTCTCTGCCGCTCAGCCTCCTCATTTGTAAAGTGAAGAAAGTAATAGTACTTACATCATAGGTTTGTTATAAGCTCCCCAGCCTCATTATTTCAGTTCCTCTGAGAACCTCATCTGCAAAAGCAGAATATATAAAATACTAATATTCAGCATGGGTTCAAATTGGTAGTCACCTTTCCCTTTGCCTTTCCTAAGATTAGCTTATCGGAGCCCCTAAGAAAGTTATACCATTTTAGATAATAGGTGGTACATTTAATCCCCTAAGGGCAGAAGGTGAAGATACCCAGTTTGAAGAGCTCTAAAATGTACCCCATCACTCCCAAATCTTCTCTCTCAATATTGTTATTAGCTTGTAATCTTGTTATTCCCACTAAGCAATTCTGCTAAGATTAAAGAACGATTGATTTGAGATTCTGGATATCTACGGGGTTTTAAAAAATATCTATTAATTCTCTGCTAGTATATGCTCTGAAAGCTATTCATCCAAAAAACAATTGAGTACCTACTATGTGTCAGAAATTGTCCTAAACAGATGGTAGCATGGGAGCCTAAGGCTTTTTGCCTTATGAGCTACTCAAAAAGAAGAATTAATTCAATAGACTATAGAATTCACTGGTAAATAGAGAAAGGTATCAGCAGTGAAGCATATTATTGCATCACTGTTTGATACTTCTAGTCTCAATAGGAATCATCGTATTGATGGTTTTGATGCTTTTCATGTTTGCATTGAAGAAAAAATAAAGTCTGCTGAGATGATTTACAAACTCAAATGACATGTTTCTGCTTTATCATATAACTGACATTTAATTTTTTAAAATGCCTACAGATAGTTCAATCACACTTTTAAAGAGGTATGAATCCAAATTACAGCTACACTTTTATTATCAGAACTCTTTTTGTTTGTTTTTTGAGACAGAGTCTCACTCTGTTGCCCAGGCTGGAGTGCAGTGGAGTGATCTCAGCTCACTGTGACATTTGCCTCCCCGGTTCCAGCAATTCACCCTGCCTCAGCCTCCTGTGTAGCTGGGACTACAGGCACGTGCAGCCATGCCTGGCTAATTTTTAAAAATATTTTTTAGTAGAGATGGGGTTTCACCATGTTGGCCAGGCTGGTCTTGAACTCCTGACCACAGGCAATCCACTCATCTCGGCCTCCCAAAGTCTAGGATTACAGGCGTGAGCCACCGTGCCTGGACTAGAACTCTTGGTTACTAAAGTATTCTGGTTAATTGGGTATTCTTGTTATTATGAAAGATTAAACTGAAAATGCATGTTTCAATCATTTGGCTGAAAATCAGTCTTATTTTTCTTTCCTATTATAGAAAAAGTAGTTGAAATAGGTTTTTTGTGGTAGTTTTATTTTATATTTTTTAATAATGTGGCTTAATAGCTCATAGTCAGACTTCAAAATTTCAGTTATCATTTTAGAGCACTGAAAATTGAGACAACATTGTGGATTAAACTTAGAGTGACTTCAAGTTAAACCTGAGAAGAAAAGAGGCAATGTGATTTAGTGGATTATACATATGATTTGGAGCCAGAGAGACCTCATTTCTGCTCATGATTTACTATATGTGTATTTCTGGGAAATTTACTTAATGTTCCTCAGTAGCCTCACTTTCTTCATCCTAAAATATAAATAAGAATATATGCCTTGTGTATTCTTTATTTCTCTGTCCTTTTTTTTTTTTTTTTTTTTTTTTTTTTAAAGAGTCTTGCTCTGTTGCCCAGGTTGGAGTGCAGTGGTGCAATCTCATCTCACTGCAACCTCTTACAGCAGGCCAGGTCTCACTAACGCAGGCCTCCATAACAACTCTTTCAGCATTGACTGAGTGGTTAAATGAAACATTAAAAGCCGATAGAGCCAGTGCCTTTATACAAAGGCTGGAATGTAACAAAAGCCCACCAAGAGTTTTGCCTAGGCCTGTCCTGAGCCTTAAAGCATGACAATATAACAAAGGAATTCTTAACCGAACCCGTTTAGGATTAAACAAGTTTTATTGGGGGTCTAATTTTGCAAGTTGCCTCTCAAATTTCAATTTGGAGAATTTGGGTCAGGTTATCATCAGGACAAGGGCACATTGTCTGCTAGAGAGAATATTTCTGATATGGTCACCATCTGTGTTTGCCCTGTGTTTGAAACAACCTTATTAGGAATTATTTGAAGAAACTCCCCAGACCTCCACAAGTTTATCAGGGGTCTGAAGGAACTCCCCAAACCTCTATGACTTAGCAGGAGACGAGATAAGGGTAATCACCTCAGCAACTAAATCCATTTAGATGAAGTAAATTTTACTGAGGCTCCAGAGGAAGATCTTCAGGACTCAGATCTTAGTTGTAGATTAAAGGAAATTAATCACTTATGTCTTCAGACAAATGCACACTTACACATAGACATATAGCTTAGAAGGTATATAAGCTCTGAAAAACTTTGTAATTTTGAGTTGGTCTGGTGATAATTTCCAGGCCTTCTCCCTGTAACCAGTTACAGAAATAAGCTCCCTTTTCTCTCAGGTCATCTGCTTCTCGTTATTGGGACATGAGAATAAATAGCCTGACCCTGGGTTTGGTCTGGGAACACTCCGCCTCCCAGGTTCAAGCAATTCTGGTGCCTCAGCCTACCAAGTAGCTGGGCTTACAGGCATGTGCAACCATGCCCAACTAAGTTTTGTATTTTTAGTAGAGGCAGGATTTCACCATGTTGGGCAGGCTGGTCTTGAACTCCTGGCCTCAAGTGAGGTGCCCGCCTCAGCCTCCCAAAATGCTGGGATTACAGGCATGAGTTGCCACACCCAGCTCGTGTATTGTTTAATCATGGTATGACCAAATGAGATCTTGTGTGTGGTAGGCCTGGACACAATATGTACTCAGTGAATGATCACAGGCTGATTGTTACTGTTCTTACTTCCATTATCTGCTGTTTTATTTTGTGATTAATTACTCTTATAAAAGTCATGAGTGACCTTAGGTTTAAGAAGATAGACTGATCACAGATGTTTATCTCCTTTTTTCTCTCTGTTGTCACTAGTATGATAGTAAAAGAAGGGAAAAAATACAAATTGGCAAGAATAAAGACAACTATAGAATAGGAGAAGGGACATTTTGAGAATGAACATTTGAAAATCAGGAAGCAAAACTGTCCTCTCTCACTCCTCTCCTGCTGTGTAGGCAATTAGAGCTACAGCACTGGGTTTCTACTCTCTAGTTATGAGAGCATAAGTTTCTTCCCTAGAAAATTTGTACTGTGGAGGTGTAGGACTTAGAGATTTATCAGACAAAAACATTTAGTGTGGCGCTGAAAATAGGGAAAATTAACAATCTGTACCTACTGCCTTCTCCCTTGCCCAGAAGCCCCAAATTCAGAACACCAGCAGTGAGGCCACCATGTATGCCGACCTGGATGTGCACTGTTCAATGCTAAAAGCCACTGTTGACATTATAGTGTTGTATCCTTATGACAATTTTTGGCAAGTGACAGAAAAAGGCCTTATTTTGCCAAGTGAGTTCATTATGACAATTTTCTAACAGTTGGATATAAAGTGTCTTCAGGAAGGTAGGCCTTTTTCTAAATCACAGACATGTACTTGTTGGGCTGGTGACCATTATCAGCCATCAATTTTCTGTGATATCCCCCTACTGTTAACACCACGTTACACTCATAGAAGACTGAAGAGTTCTTCTCCACAATTGCATGGCTCTAGAGTGTAAAGAAAACAAAATCTTGGCAAAATGTCATTAGGAGAGACCAGTTATTAAAATACACCCACGTAATCATCCTAAAATGAAGTCCTGCTCAAATGCTCTAGGCTTTCAATCACTTTCATGTTTATGTTTTTGCATTCTCACCATGTTGCCCAGGATGGTATTGTGGTATTGAACTCCCAGCCTCAAACAAAACTCCTGCCTTGGTCTTGCAAAGTACTGAGATTACAGGTGTGAGCCACCATGCCAGGCCCCAATTACTATCATGTGAACAGACAACCTATAATCATGCTATATTTGGGGAATCCTTCAGATACAGAGGAGAGATCTAAGTAAGCAGAGAAAACAAATAGATCAATAAGAGAAAATGTAAGAACAGAATAAAACAGGAATAATAGCCCCCCTAAAACCTCAAAATAGAGATGTGAGACTATTATAAACAGAATGGCTAAAAGAAAGGGATATTAGAAATTAATATGAAAATTTCAGAAGGGTTAGAATGTAGGTTAAGCCAATCTTCTAAACAGTGGAGCACAAAAGAGAGAAAGATGAAAATATCAATGAGAATGAATCCAAGAGTTTGAACATGCTAGGCAAAGAGCTTCAGAAAGGGAGAGTAGAGAAAATAAATGGGGACTGCGATGTACATTTCAGAGTAATAACAAAAGAAAAATGTTGAACCCTGAGTGGGCTCAAAAGGGCCTAAACAAGTATTTATACTAATTTAAAATGCAAGCTTGACAAAGAGCTTAATGGAATTCTAAAGCATCAGTGACAGAAAATACTAAAATTTGCATGGAGTTAAAATGGGTTGCTTATAAAGGGCTGAAAATTTGTTTGCACCAGACACTTCAGCAGCTACAACATGCTACAATACAGGAAAAAAAGCATTCACAACTACACAGGAGATAACATTCCACTCAGAATTCTCCCACCAGCCAAACAATAAGGTGTGAGGGATATTTACAGGGGACAAATACTCAAATTTAAGTTTTATCTATTCTTTCTCAAGAAATGATTTGGGGGTGTTCTCCTGAAAAAATAAGAAAGACAAAGGGAGATAAATAATTTAGAAAATATCAGATCAAACTCAGGAGGATGATAAAAGAAAGTCCAAGGATAGTAACTGTGCATCAACTCTAGTGAGCTAAAGGCTTGATTGTAATAAAAGGATAGAGAATATCAGTAGGTGGGTTTCCAAGGAAAAGGGATAGTCAATAGAACAGAGGAGATGTGTTGCTGTGGTTGGGCAGAATTAAAAACGTGTTAAAAAGAGAAGGGGAAGAGAGAAGAAAAAAGGCTAGAAAAAAAGGCAAATTAGAAACTCCAGAAAAACAAAAAACAGAAGTTTCTACAAGATACACAAAATATTCACACTATACTGCTTGATAGTGAAAAATATGTAGTTATAATGGTCATATTCATTTAAAATAATTACATAGTAATTTGGTAGGGTGGGAAAGGAAGGTAAGAGGTAGGTATCAGAGAACTAATCCCCATCAATCATAACTAGAGTCAATAATATCAAAAACTGATAAATATGAAAAGTAATATAAGAACAATATTTAGAAATGTAGAGGTAACTTATAGAAAAATTACTTTTAGCCAGCATTCTTGGGGACTGGGAAAGGATGAGACAGAAAAGATAATTTTTTATTATAAATTCAGTACTATGTAATCTTTTTTTCACTATGTGTATAAATAAGGGCGATAAAATTAAAAAAACTAGAGGTTCACATGACTTCCATAGAGGAGGGTTTCATCATTGTTTGAAGGTACATGATTTAATTGAGGGCATATAAATATTTATGGTTGCATATGTATATATGTGTATATTATGTGTTTTATGATCTTTGACAAAAATATGGAAAGCTATATATTATTTTCTATAAAGTTTCATTAATTGGGAAGGGAAGTGAAATACTTGGAGAGAAAAGGAGGAAACATTTGTCTAACAAATATTATACTATGCTTTCAAATTGCAGAAATTTTTAAAAAGTTGAAAAACCACTGTAATCATTTAGAAAAATCTAGAAAGATTTAGAAAATTGAAGGAAATACTAATATTATTGTGTGCTTTGCCAAAATATATTTAGTTTTCTCTAATTGGGATTATGCACAAAACTTTCAGAGGTTAGCAGACTTCCATTATAAACAAAGGACAGGATTAACTGTACTGTTCTATTTCCAGTTTCATTCAAATCTATCACAGTTACTTTACACAACCAAATTCTTGTTATTTTTCAAAGCCTTGGGGAAAAAAATGTAAAGTCACTGTATTCATGCTATTTGAATGAGTTCTTAAAAGGAATTTTACTATTCTTGTTGGGAAATGTTATGAGTGAGATATGCGCTCCTGACTTTATTCATATTTTCTCATTTTTTCAGAAGGCAGAATTTGAAAATGAGCTCCAAAACATTTCAGTGCCAATTTCTCTACATTTGTTTCTTTCTAGAAATAGGTGAGATTCACTTGCAAACAATCTCCTCTTCTATGAATTATCTGGGACCTATTTTTTTAGACACTTACTGTGAAGTACATTGTTATGTCCAATTTTATATGAGGAAGTGTGGTTAAAAAAGAGTAATTTGCCTAAGAGTAAAACATGAATAATGGCAAACTAAGAGTCAAACCCAAAATTTTTTCTACCCCATACTTCAATGGAGGGCTACATAAAAATATAAGATTAGTAATCACTGACCTAATTTTTTTTTCCCGAGAGAGTGTGCCCTCCCTCAAACTTCATTCCAGAGTGTATGTTCCCGCATATGATACACACGTGCATTTTTTTCAATGTACCACAGAGAGACCAGCCACTGGAGGTATTCTGGATAGTAGTTAGCTAGCCTTGCCTTGATGACTTCAGATTATTTGGGTATATCTACCTGAGCGTTTTGTGTGAGAAAGATGGATTACAAAAGATTCCTAACATTGCTTTGTTTACTGAAAAGTTAATATGCCAACAAAAAGAAAATATACTTCAAGGTTATGTTGAAGCGTAAGCAAAAATAATAAAGTTAGCTTCTTAGGGCTGGAATTGCAGCCAGGTATAGGGTGAGGGTATAAACTTTTCTGAGTCAAGGAAGGTTCATTGTTAATTAGCCTTATTGTGGTGACTAATATCATAAGGTGTATGTATTGCAAATTATCAAGTTTTACACCCTAAATATATAATTAATTGTCGAATCTACCTTAATAAAGCTGGAAAAAATCATTGTGCTTATTTGTAGATATCTTATTCAGCCTAGCTCTGTGCTGGATACACAGTAGTTCTATTGGATGACATAGCATGTACTCAACAAACATGTGTTGCTTCATTGATAGAGAGCTGGCTTACTTGGTCACAATGAAGAAAACCACAAAAGATTGAAAATGAAGATCGTAGTCTAAGAAAGTAGCTGTCACATATGGAGAATTCACCATGTGCCTGTCATTGTGTTAAGGGTTTTATGTGGAATGATTGACTTACATTTTAGGACAACCAGTTGAGTAGATACCATTATCTCTATTTTTAGTATGAAGTGCTAGTGATGGAATCAGTTATGCAGATTATGCTCTGGTGAGGCCTAGAAGAGAGTGAACTGAAGGAGGGGTAAAGGATCATCACCCTACTTTTTACTATGTCATTCCAGCTCTCTATCCGAAAGATGAGAGTACCAATAGTCCCCATATCTGTATCACCAGGTGTGCAGAAGATTCAGCTTATGAAGTATTTAGATTCTCATTTATAGAAAGATGTTATGCAAATTCAAGGAATTAATAAATGTCTTCAGCGTGCTGAGCCATAATTCATTCCTATACCATGTTCCCCATTTTTAATGCTTAAAAAATGGAGATCACTTCCTCTATCATTCATTACAACTGTTGTTAGAGTGACCAATCTCTTGACTCATTTCATTTAATTTCATCTCTTTTGTTACTCTTAATCCTTTATGGATATTCACTCTGATGCTTTCTGGGCTGAAATGAACTTCTCACTCTTTCACTGTAGATTTTTCTTGGCCAACTGTACTTATTTTACTTTTTTTTTTTTTTTGAGATGGAGTCTAACTCTGTTGCAGGCTGGCATGCACTGGCACAGCTCACTGCAATCTCCACCTCCTGGGTTCAAGCGATTCTCCTGCCTCAGCCTCCCAAGTAGCTGGGATTACAGGAGCGTGCCACCACATCTGGCTAATCTTTGTATTTTTAGTAGAGACAGGGTTTTACCACGTTAGCCAGGCTGGTCTTGAACTCCTGAACTCGTGATCCACCCACCTCAGCCTCCCAAAGTGCTGGGCTTACAGGTGTGAGCCACCACACCCAGCCACTTATTTTACTCTTGTTAGATTTCTTTATTAGTCAATCCTTCCACTTTCTAAGTTGTTTTGGGCATTATTCTGAATGATTTCCAATGTTAGGAACTTTCCAATGTTGTGGTTAGAAACGTTCTAGAAACAAATGCAATATTTTCTAGCATTGTACAGAATTGGGCTTGGGGAAATGCCCAAAGTGTGCATCTTATTTCTATCTAATTTTGTTCCTCAGGAACTGTTGTAGGTTGAATTATATTCCCCCAAAAGATAGGTTGCAGTCCTAACCCATGATACCGATGGTGTGATCATATTTGGTAATACCGCCTTTGCAGATATAATCACATTAAGATGAAGTCATGCTGGAGTAGGTTGGGCCCTTAATCTAATATGACTGCTGCTGTTATATGAAAAGGAGAATAAGAGACACAGAGGAAGGCAAATAGGGAGAAGGTATGTGACAATGGAGACAGAGTTTAAAGTCTACAAGCTAAGGAACACCAAGGATTGCCAGCAACTGTAGCAACTAAGAGGAAGGCATGAGACAGATCTCCCCATAGAGCCTTCGGAAAGAGAATGGCCCTATCAACATCTTAGACTCCTAGTCCCTAGAACTGTGAGAGAATACATTTTTGTTATTTTAAGCCACAGAGTTTGTAGTGATTTGTTATGGCAGCTCTTGGAGACCAATGCAAGGACTGAGATGTTTTCTGATTTATCATCACCCTCACCTTAAATGTAATAGCATCAATGTACTGTGTATCCAGTATGTTCCTGGCACCATGCTATGCATAAGCATAATGTCATATCTAATTTAATCCTCACCAGCCATCCCAACCTTCTAGCATAATTTTCTCTGATGTACATATCAGGATACTAAATATTGGTGAGGTTGAATCTGCCCTAGTAAGAAGTAGACTTGATATGAATCCAAATGGATAAAAAAAATCTAAAACCAGTACTACAAACCACTACACTGTGCTCCCTGTTACTAAAGCAGTATGATTGTCTTCCTTGCTTTTCCTTCCTGGCTGATGTAACATTTTGAAGATTATAGTTTCTGTCTAGTATTCTGACTTTTTTAATAGGATGAAAGTTATCATTATTCTTTCCCCATACTCGATTCCATTTCTAACATGGGTAACATCCTCCGTTTTTACTATCCCTTCTCACTTCCCTTTTCTAGATAGATTTTGTTCACTAGTAAAGCTACAAAACCAGATTCGGAGAAATCTTGTTATTATATGTTTGTCTTTGAGAAAGAGTACATGTTAGAACAACTTACCTGAAGCTTTTTGGGGAGAGGCGTATCAAGCAAGACATAAATATGCTGTGTCTGCTTTTCCTTCAAGTCATAATTTGGTTCAAAAATTATTCTTGGCTGAAACAAGAAGCAATAATCAAATTTGGCTCCAGGCTTTAAGACAAGGCTTTGAAAAGCTTCTAAAGTGACCTAAACCTTTTGGCATGATTGAATCTGGGAAAGGAGAGGCCCTAGAACTACTTTCCCTTTCATTTTGGCTATTTGATTGATAGTTGAGACACGAATTCTTATGTCATAGGTAAATAAAAAATATCTCATAGTTTATTTTATAATCTATAAATCACTTTTATACATATTGTCTCACTGGATTCTCACACACTTTGGATATCTAGGCAGGGCAGATAATATTTTTCTCATTTCAGAGGTGAGAAAATACTTTTGTAAGAGAAGGTATGTTTTGCTTAAGATCACATAGACAGTAAACGGAAGTGGGATTAGAACTGGAATATTGTGGTTTCCAACTTGTCCAGTTAAATTTTATAAATCGTTGCAACTTAGTAATACGAATTATCCAATTCAACATAGTATTAGAAGTCCCATTTTTGCCCAGACTTGACCCAAACACAGAAGAGTTGCTCTTCAAATTTCCTCAAAAGAATGTACTTAATGCCCTAAAGAAAGAGTGAGAAACGTCAATTTCACCGATTATTCTGTTGGGGAGTTTTAGGGCAGAAGCTGAGAATAGGGAGTAAAAAAGAAAAAGACACAAAGGACATTGAAATAGCGAGCAAGTCAAACTATCCCTATTTGCAGATGACATGATTCTATAGGTAGAAAACTGCATAGTCTTGGCCCAAAAGCTTTTTCAGCTGATAAACAACTTCAGCAAAGTTTCAGGATATAAAACGCACAAAAATCTCTAGCATTATTATACACCAGCAACAGCCGAGAGCCAAATCAGGAATGCAATCCCATTCATGATTGCCACAGAAGGATAAAATATCTAGGAATACAGCTAACTAAGGAGGTGAAAGATCTCTAAAATAAGAATTACAAAACACCGCTGAAAGAAATCAGAGGACACAAATGAAAAACATCCCATGCGCATGGATGGGAAGAATCAGTATCATTAAAATGACCATACTGCCCAAAGCAATGTACCGATTCAATGCTATTTCTGTCAAATTACCAATGATATTCTTCACAGAACTAGTAAAAATTATTTTAGAATTCATATGGGACCAAAAAAGAGCCCAAATAGCCAAGACAATCCTAAGCAAAAAGAACAAAGCTGGAGGCATCATGTTACCTGACTTCAAACTATACCACAGGTCTACAGTAATTAAAACAGCACTGTACTGATACAAAAAAACAGGCACATAGACTGATGAAACAGAATAGAGATCCCCAAAATAAGGCCCATGTACCCACAACTACCTAAACTTCCACAAAGCTGACCAAAAGCAAGTGATGAGAAAATGACTTCTATTCAATAAATTGTGCTGGGATAACTGGTTAGCCATATGTAGAAGATTGAAACTTGACTCCTTCCCTAAACCATACAAAAAAATTAACTCAAAATGGATTAAAGACTTAAATGTAAAACCCAAAACTATAAAAGCCCTGGAACACAATCTAGGCAATACTATTCAGTACATAAGAATGGGCAAATTTCATAAGGAAGACGCCAAAAGCAATCACAACAAAAGCAAACATTGACAAATTGGATCTAATTAAACTCAAGAGCTTCTGTACAGCAAAAGAAACCAACTGAGTAAACAGGCAACCTACACAATGGGAGAAAACATTTTCAAACTATGCATCTGACAAAGGTCCAGTAATCAGCATCTAAAATAACTTGCAGGAGAAAACCAACAACTCCACTAAAAAGTGTGCAAAGGACGTGAACACTTTTCAAAAGACATACACGTGGCCAACAAATATTTGAAAAAAACCTCAGTACCACTGATAATTAGAGTAATGCAAATCAAAACCACAATGAGGTATTATCTAATACCAGTCAGAGTGGCTATTTTCAAAAAGTCAAAAAATAACAGATGCTGACAAGTTTGCAGAGAAAAGGGAATGCTTAGACACTTTTGGTGGAAATGTAAATTAGTACAATCATTGTGGAAAGCAGTGTGGCAATTCTTCAAAGAGCTAAAACGAACTTTCATTTGATCCAGCAGTCCCATGACTGGGTATATAATCAAGAAATATAAATCGTTCTAACATAAAGACACATGCATGTGAATGTTCATTGCAGCACTATTCACGATAGCAAACACATGAAATCGGCCTAAATTTCCATTAATGACACACTGGATAGAGGAAAATGTACGTATACACCATGGAATATTATGCAGCCATAAAAAAGGAGATCATGTCTTTTGCAGTAACATGGATGGGGATGGAGGATATTATCCTTAGCAAAGTAACTCAAACAGAAAACCAAGTACTGCATGTTCTCACTTGTAAGTTGGAGCTAACATATGGACACAGAGGACAATACATACTGGGGCCTATTAGAGGAAGGAGAGGTTCAGAAGAAATAACTGTTGGGTACTAGGCTTAGTAACTGGGCGATAAAATCTGTACAACAAACACCTGTGATACAAGTTTATATAACAAACCTGCATGTGTACCCCTGAATCTCATAATCCTCATAACCACACTATAGATTTCTAAAATTGCTGTTTCACAAACCCCTGGAAAGAGACAGACTTTAAGAGGGTTGAGTAGGTAGCCTGAGGTTCCATGGATGATAATGGTGGCGAACAGTTGAATTTACTGCAGAACACACATTCTTAGCTATTTTAGTGTATATGTTCCCCAAAATGAGCATTTCTTATGGGAAGGTAAAACCTTGAAATGGTTTACTCAGTGATGATTCACCAGGAAGGTTAATCTTAGCATGGAATCAAACCCAGACTTTCAATGAGACAGGTGAGTGGAAAAGTGGTATAATTTGAATTAAAAGGGCTATATTTATTTTACACTGAAACTTTAGTTGGGTTCATATTATTTTGGTTCTGAAGTCACATCCTTTAAATAATCTCTATTTTGATTGAGCACTTAAAGAATTTACTTAAATTTTTATTAAAACCTGTTTGCATAAGCTTTCTTCCGTTCTCAGTATTTGCTCAGATACCCTGATGGGCCTTGAAGAGTTAAAATCTTTAAGTGATGAAAGCTCTGTCCTGTTAGGTGACAGCTTTCAGGATCTGACAGACAATCCAATTGGTATAACAGTGATCAGACTCATAAGAAGCTAAAATCACCTTCAAATCACAATGAAATATAATGGGGAAGTTTGGAATAAAAAGTAGCCTGCCAGTTATTTTGTCTTTCAAATTATTATCTGTACTGACTACATTTTTTCCCCATAGTTAAATCTTAGAGATACACATTTTCATTTTCAGAAAGCAAGGCTGATTTAGAAACTTTATCTGAATGTTTCATAGTGAGCAAGTTTATTTGGACTCATTTTAAAAATTGAATATAAATATCTTATTTAAAAGAGATGCTTGACAGAAAATCTTTGCACACTCACCAACAATTTGTTGACTTTTCAGTATAACTCTTAGCATATATTGGAATATTTCATTAAAATCATTTGTCAAATGGCTTTAAAATGAATTTAATCCTTAGAAATACTTAGGGGATTTGTTTGGAATGAGGAAAGACAATGCACTGAGAAATGTTTTCTCCAAATTTGAATGTGTTTGAATTGTGTTTACTATCGTATGTACTATTGAATGAATTTTCAGGGTAACTTTGAATTTTCTAGAGATAACTTAAATAATTTATTCATTTGTAGAATCATTTATTTTTTTTATTATACTTTAGGTTTTAGGGTACATGTGCACAATGTGCAGGTTTGTTACATACGTATCCATGTGCCATGTTGGTTTGCTGCACCCATTAACTTGTCATTTAGTATTAGGTATATCTCCTAATGCTGTCCCTACCCCCTCCCCCCCACCCCACAACAGTCCCCGGAGCGTGATGTTTCCCTTCCTGTGTCCATGAGTTCTCATTGTTCAATTCCCACCTATGAGTGAGAACATGCAGTGTTTGGTGTTTTGTCCTTGTGATAGTTTACTGAGAATGATGGTTTCCAGTTTCATCCATGTCCCTACAAAGGACATGAACTCATCATTTTTTTATGGCTGCATAGTATTCCATGGTGTATATGTGCCACATTTTCTTAATTCAGTCTATCATTGTTTGACATTTGGGTTGGTTCCAAGTCTTTGCTATTGTGAATAGTGCCGCAATAAACATACGTGTGCATGTGTCTTTATAGCAGCATGATTTATAGTCCTTTGGGTATATACCCAGTAATGGGATGGCTGGGTCAAATGGTATTTCTAGTTCTAGATCCCTGAGGAATCGCCACACTGACTTCCACAATGGTTGAACTAGTTTACAGTCCCACCAACAGTGTAAAAGTGTTCCTATTTCTCCACATCCTCTCCAGCACCTGTTGTTTCCTGACTTTTTAATGATGGCCATTCTAACTGGTGTGAGATGGTATCTCATTGTGGTTTTGATTTGCATTTCTCTGATGGCCAGTGATGATGAGCATTTTTGCATGTGTTTTTTGGCTGCATAAATATCTTCTTTTGAGAAGTGTCTGTTCATGTCCTTTGCCCACTTTTTGATGGGGTTGTTTGTTTTTTTCTTGTAAATTTGTTTGAGTTCATTGTAGATTCTGGATATTAGCCCTTTGTCAGATGAGTAGGTTGCAAAATTTTTCTCCCGTTCTGTAGGTTGCCTGTTCACTCTGATGGTAGTTTCTTTTGCTGTGCAGAAGCTCTTTAGTTTAATTAGATCCCATTTGTCAATTTTGGCTTTTGTTGCCATTGCTTTTGGTGTTTTAGACATGAAATCCTTGCCCATGCCTATGTCCTGAATGGTATTGCCTAGGTTTTCTTCTAGGGTTTTTATGGTTTTAGGTCTAACATGTCTTTAATCCATCTTGAATTAATTTTTGTATAAGGTGTAAGGAAGGGATCCAGTTTCAGCTTTCTACATATGGCTAGCCAGTTTTCCCAGCACCATTTATTAAATAGGGAATCCTTTCCCCATTTCTTGTTTTTGTCAGGTTTGTCAAAGATCGGATAGTTGTAGATATGCGGCATTATTTCTGAGGGCTCTGTTCTGTTCCATTGATCTATGTCTCTGTTGTGGTACCAGTACCATGCTGTTTTGGTTACTGTAGCCTTGTAGTATAGTTTGAAGTCAGGTAGCGTGATGCCTCCAGCTTTGTTCTTTTGGCTTAGGATTGACTTGGCGATGAGGGCTCTTTTTTGGTTCCATATGAACTTTAAAGTAGTTTTTTCCAATTCTGTGAAGAAAGTCATTGGTAGCTTGATGGGGATGGCATTGAATCTATAAATTGCCTTGGGCAGTATGGCCATTTTCACGATATTGATTCTTCCAACCCATGAGCATGGAATGTTCTTCCATTTGTTTGTATCCTCTTTTATTTCCTTGAGCAGTGGTTTGTAGTTCTCCCTGAAGAGGTCCTTCACATCCCTTGTAAGTTGGATTCCTAGGTATTTTATTCTCTTTGAAGCAATTGTGAATGGGAGTTCACTCATGATTTGGCTCTCTGTTTGTCTGTGATTGGTGTACAAGAATGCTTGTGATTTTTGTACATTGATTTTGTATCCTGAGAATTTGCTGAAGTTGCTAATCAGCTTAAGGAGATTTTGGGCTGAGACAATGGGGTTTTCTAGATATACAATCATGTCATCTGCAAACAGGGACAATTTGACTTCCTCTTTTCCTAATTGAATACCCTTTATTTCCTTCTCCTGCCTGATTGCTCTGGCCAGAACTTCCAGCACTATGTTGAATAGGAGTGGTGAGAGAGAGCATCCCTGTCTTGTGCCAGATTTCAAAGGGAATGCTTCCAGTTTTTGCCCATTCAGTATGATATTGGCTGTGGGTTTGTCATAGATAGCTCTTATTATTTTGAGATACGTCCCATCAATACCTAATTTATTGAGAGTTTTTAGCATGAAGGGTTGTTGAATTTTGTCAAAGGCCTTTTCTGCATCTATTGAGATAATCATGTGGTTTTTGTCTTTGATTCTGTTTATATGCTGGATTACATTTATTGATTTGTGTATGTTGAACCAGCCTTGCATCCCAGGGATGAAGCCCACTTGATCATGCTGGATAAGCTTTTTGATGTGCTGCTGGATTCGGTTTGCCAGTATTTTATTGAGGATTTTTGCATCAATGTTCATCAAGGATATTGGTCTGAAATTCTCTTTTTTTGTTGTGTCTCTGCCAGGCTTTGGTATCAGGACGATGCTGGCCTCATAAAATGTGTTAGGGAGGATTCCCTCTTTTTCTATTGATTGGAATAGTTTCAGAAGGAATGGTACCAGTTCCTCCTTGTACCTCTGGTAGAATCTGGCTGTGAATCCATCAGGTCCTGGACTCTTTTTGGTTGGTAAGCTATTGATTATTGCCACAATTTCAGAGCCTGTTATTGGTCTATTCAGAGATTCAACTTCTTCTTGGTTTAGTCTTGGGAGGGTGTATTTGTCGAAGAATTTATCCATTTCTTCTAGATTTTCTAGTTTATTTGCATAGAGGTGTTTGTAGTATTCTTTGATGGTAGATTGTATTTCTATGGGATCGGTGGTGTTATCCCCTTTGTCATTTTTTATTGCATCTATTTGATTCTTCTCTCTTTTCTTCTTTATTAGTCTTGCTAGTGGTCTATCAATTTTGTTGATCTTTTCAAAAAACCAGCTCCTATAGACATTAAACGACTTCCCAGGTTTATTGATCAAAATCTTTTCTTCTCAGTCTCAACATATTAAAACAGCTTTTATTAAATTCAACATTGAATGATTACATTAATTTGTACTATATGTAAATATGTAGTTAAAAAGCTTAATGTTGAGAACTATAAAATTTTTTTCTTGAAAATTTCATAGTAAAATCTTTAGCTTTTAGGTTATTTGGTGATTTCTATTGGTTGTCCTAGCAACCTGCTCTCCACATGTGCTGCATTGATTGGGCATGTCTAACTCATTGTTCCTGAGAGTAGACTTTGATATAATTGGATGCAGTGTTATAACATCTCTTTATACTGAAGAATTTATTGGCCATCACTGCATAATGATGGGTTTTCTGTGTCCACGTTTTGATTGAGTCTAGTTATAGATGAAGGGCCAATTTAAATGAAGAGGGACAACTCTTTATTTTATCAGTGATAGTCTGCATTTGGAAAAAACCCCAAATTTAAAGTGTGATTAGTTTAGAAAAACAAAACCAGAGTCATATTCTGATTTTCTTTCCTGGGGCTTCTCTTTTGATATATAATTTTTCTTTCTGTTATATACATTTTTGTCAGGCTTTTCTTAGTAAAGCAGATCCAAGGTTACATTTAGTCTCCATATCTAATATGAGAATCTCTGGTTTTCCAGGTTTATTCTTAGGATTCAATTAATATGGATGCCTTAGTATTCTCTGGTAAGGTTTAAAAGAAAAATAATTTGGAACTATTGCCAAGGACCAAGATTACCTGGGTTAGGGCACTAATATGGGGTATGTGCAATACTTAGGATGTTTTTTGGAGGCTGTGAAAAGTCATCCAAGTTAGTGCCATTCAGGCAGCACTGACTAGTGATTTTAGGGTGCAGGCTTTGACATAGTGTTAATCTAAGTTTGTGTATTAGTGGCTTGTCCATGGGCAAGATGATTGCTTAGCCTTTTAAGTGTCAGTATCTTTATAAAGTGGGAATAATTGTAATAATTAAAATAGTATTTGTCTCATAAAGACGTTATGAGAATTAAATGACCAAGCAACATGTTTAGATATAGCAGGTGCTTAATAGTACTCTTGTTATTCTTATGTCAGCTAAAAGGGCAGCAGGGGTTGTAGGAAGAGTTAGTTATCAGAAAATATTTAATTCATAAAGCAATTTGCAAATTCAAGGCAATCCCTCTTAAAATTCCAATGTCACTCTTCACAGAAATAGAAAAAACAAATCTAAAATTTGTATGCAATCACAAAAGATCCTGAGTAGCCAAAGCAATCTCGACCAAAAAGAACAAAGCCGGAGACTTTGTTCATACAACTGGATTTTAAAATATATTATAAAGGTACAGTAATCAAAATGGCATGGTACTGGCATAAAAACAGACTGATCAACCAATGGAATAGGACAGAAAGCCCAGAAATAAACCCACACGTCTATGGTCAATTGGTTTTTGACAAAGTTGTCAAGAACACACGAGGGGAGTGAACAGTTTCTTTAATAAATGGTTCTGGGAAAACTGGATATCCAAATGCAGAAGAAAATGGACTCTTATCTCACCCATTATAGAAGAATATACTAAAAATACGTTAAAGACTAAAAAGTAAGACCTGAACCTATAAAACTACTCATAGGAAACATAGAGGAAAAGCTCCATGACATTGGTATATGCAGTTATTTCTTGGATATAAATCCCAAAGCCCAGGCCATGAAAGCAAAAATAGGCAAATGGGATTGCATCAAACTAAAAAGCTTCTGCACAGCAAAAGAAACAAGTAATAGAGAGGAGAAAACTCACAGACTGAGAGAAAATATTTGCAAATCATACATCGGATGAGGGGCTAATGTCCAAAACATACAATGAACTCAAAGTATTCAACAACAAGAAAACAAATAACCCTATTTAAAAAATTAAAATCACATGAAATATCACCTGACACTTGTTACATTGGCTATTATGAAAAAGATGAAAGATAAGTCTTAGGATGTGGAGAAAAGAGGACTCTTATATACTATTTGTGAAATTATAAATCAGTATGGCCATTTTGAAAAACAGTATGTAGATTCTCAAAAAAACTAAAAATTATCAGATGATCCAGCAATCCACTTCTCAATATACACCCAAAGGAATTGAAGTCAGTATTTCAAAGATATATCTGCACTTCCGTGTTCATTGCAGCATTATTCACAGTAGTCAAGATACTGAAAAAAATCTAAGTGTCCGTCAACTGATGACAAACTTTAAAAATGTGGTATATATACACAATGAAATACCATTCAGCCTTAAAATACCAAGGAAATTCTGTGATTTGTGACAACATGAATGAATCTAGAGGACAATGTGTTAAGTGAAGTAAGCCAGGTATAGAGAGTTAAATACCATACAATCTCAATTACATGTGGAATCTGAAAAACTTGGGTTCATAGAAGTAGAGTGGAATGGTGGCTGTCAAAGTCTGAAGATGGGGGGAGAATGAAGGGGGAGACATTGGTCAATAGGTACATTTCAGTTAGACAGGACGAATAAGTTCTGGTCTATTTCATGCCATGACGACTGTAGTTAAAAATAATGCATTGTATATTTCAAAATAGCTAAAAAAATTTTAAACGTCACCACAAAGAAATGATTAAAATTTGAGATGATAAATATGGTAATTAGCTCAATCTGATAATTCTACAATGTATACATGTATCAAAACATTTTATCCCATAAATATATACGATTATTATTTGTTAACCAAAAAGAAAAAATATTCATCCTTTGCTGAGGACCCATTGCTCCAGGGACTGGGTTAGGCAGTTGAACAGACATACATGAGACCAAGAACCAAGGAGGTTTACTTCCTTATATAATTCTGTACTTTCTACATTTTGTACCATAAATTATTTTTTCGATTTTACAGTTTTCTTAATGTGAAAATATGTTGTCCTTTGTTATATTACTTATATATAACAATATATTGTTATATTACCTGTTAATACAACTTCAGGGAATTGAGTCCCTTAGAAAGATTTGACAGGATAATAGTTCCCATTAGTACTGCAATACGGTGTGTGAGCTACCTTCAGGAGGTTAGGGACATAGTTTAGGAGTCAGACAAACATGGGCTTCAGCCCAAGCTGTTAGGTTGGTGCAAAAGTAATTGCGGTTTTTACCATTAAAGCAAAAACCACAGTCACTTAATACATGAGTAGCAAACTATGGTATATTAGAAATTTCACTTCATCTCTCTGGATCTGTTTTCCGATCGGTAATATAAGAGTGATGGTATCTTCTTTGCATGGTTGTTGAAAGGTTAAATTAAGGGAGCATTTCTATATAGTGCATTTAATGAAAAGTCTGACCCATAAAATTGATCATGTATTGGTGGCTTTTATCATTAATCGAAAGATTGTTGAGGTCAAATTCCTCTTTTACTGGTGAGGAAACTGATGCACATGAAAGTTACATAACTTTTCTGAGATCTTCCAGGTAGTCTTTCCACTAAACAGGTGTTTCCAAAATGTCAGTTATTGAGTATGATCTTGCATTTTTTTCTGTATTTATATAACACCCTGGTATTATTTACTTAAGATTGTTCTTTATATTTAATCTTTTTCATTTAAATCAATTTGTTTAGAAACTATATATTGTTTTAAATATAAATTTAATATGTATTATAAACAAAGGGTAATTACAAAATTATGTAACAAAAACAATGTTATTATATTTTAGCTAGATACTGTTAGAAGCAATTTAAATACCAAAGAGATAATAGCTTGGGAGAGGAGAAGTTTTAAGAGACCACAGCACTTCATGACATCCAGGAATTGGTACACTGGTAGTAAGAAATAGGAAAGCAGTTAGATGTTAAGTTATGGTAAGGGACTGGCCATTTGCACTTTTGGATGTCAGAAATGGATTGGAATGCGTGATAATGTACAAAGATTGGTCATGGGGGTGAGTGCTGAACCAGAGTAAGATGCCATTTCTATTTCAGAAAGATGTGAAACCATCACATACTACTCATCAGATTTCCTAAAAGGATTTGGCTTGTTACCCAAACTGATAACTATGTGAGGCAATGCATATGTTAATTAGCTAGCTTTAGTCATTCCATAATGTGTGTATATACTTCAAAGCATCATGTTGTACATAATAAATACATACAATTTTATGCCAATTTAAAATAAATAATGAAAGTGCCTAGTTTCTTTATTCTAAGTAATTCCTTAGCCATCCATTCCACCTTTATGTTGTTCTCATTTATAAGATGGTTTTATATCAGCTGTTGCTGTTACTCTTATGCTAATGCATTGAACATGAGTTTTGCAGCAGGAAAATGCATTGAACATGAGTTTTGCAGCAGGAGGGCAATCCATCTTCAGTGACAAGTTGTAATGAACTGAGAGGGTTACATTATCAAATGCATTTCTGGTTGGAGTGATGGAAGCCCCACATATACATTAGTCAAATAGTCAAAAAATGGCCTTTTGCATGCTGGTTAGAAATATCTAATATGACCACATTCAGAAAAGATGGTGTAAGTCATGTTGGAAAGAAACCTTTCTACTAGAGGCTAATTCTCTAGAATTTTCTTTAGCAACCTGTGAGTGATTGTGCTCTGTCTCAATATTGCAGGAAGGCAGTTAGTGAAGCACATACCTGAAAATGTACAATATTTCTTAAAATGTGGAAGAAATAAAGGAAATCATTAATATGACTAAGAAACTGGGAAAACCTTCCCATCCCGTAAGAACTATTTTTTCTTTTACTTCAATTCTCTTCCTCATTTTTGTTTTCTTTGTTTACATTTTTCTCTGACAGATCATCCTTTAATTTTTCAAGAACTGTAGCTTTGCCATCTCCTAGTTTCATCTTATTTCATGAGAATAATTCACAAAGGAGAAATTTTCAGTTTAGAGAAATAAAGGCTTAAAAACATCGTAATCAAAGCACATGAAGTATATGCACAGGGTGGATATTAATTAAGGTAAGGCAGGTTACCCCCACACATTCCAAAATACCAAGAATATTGTTATCCAGTAAAGCTTAAAAAACAATAGATTTAAGATGAAAAAAGGAACGATGGGTATTTAAGGAATCTATCCTGAGATTTTTAAAGAATATATAGAATTCAAATTAAAAATATATAGAAATATTTATAAAATTATAAATATCAATGAAGCATAACACTTCCCACATCAAATGCAAGAAAATATATCCAACTATGTATGCAATTTCTTTGTACTCTCAATGAGTTTCTACTGAGGCCAACTCTGAAAGTGGAAGGTTGGTTAACTGGTGGTATGAGGATGAGCAGTTGGATCGATATGAAATTTGAGGGAAGGGAAGCAAGAAAACTATACAAACATTTTTGTGAAGAACTTCATGGTAAATGCATTGATGAAGCCACTCAAGTGATCTTTGCTATAGTTTCATCTCTAACGTGATAGGTAATTTTTCCACTGGCTGGAATGCTAGACAAAGTATTGTCATAAATTGCTTTCTTCCTATTTATAGGATATATTATGGATTTTTTCAGGTTGAAGCTATGAACACTGCTGAACTAGACATTTTCTTTGCCTCAGAATCCTATACTAAGCTTGTGAACCATTTTTACTTTCTATCATTTAAATTTTCCTTTAACACCGTCATTTGCCTTTTCAGAACTACTTTTTCCCAAGGAGAGAGAGAGAGACTGTGTGTGTGTGTGTGTGTGTTGTGTGTGTTTTAAGTAATATCCATTTGTAGTAAATTGTCCAAACCACATATGTCTGTGTCTTCTGGGTATGGAACACAATGTTGCCACATGGATCTGAATTTTTCAAAATATTCTTTAAAAAACCATAAGATCAACAAGAGAGTGCAAATAAAACTATGTAACTCATACTTTCAGTATTACTAGGAGAAAGAAAATACAACGAAAGTCAAATGACCTGTAAGTAAAAAAAAAAACATCAAATCCCAACAGACATACCAACAGTGTTTCAGCAGTGACTTCAGCTAGTGTATGCAGAGAGCAGAGTCCGAAGAGACTATATAAAACTGATTGGAAAAACAGAACACATACATAAAGTACAAGATTCATTGCCAGGAAGAGAGAGTCTAACATTAATGCTTAAATACTGAACTCATAGGTTTGGGATTTGGCAGTTCACAGCACCAGCTACAAGGAAAGGGCTTGAAAGTATGAAACCATAGGTGACAACCTGGAAGAGTCACTGTTTTTGGAGAACAAGGAAAGATAAATGGAGAAGGGGTGGTGGCCTCTTAAAGATGTTGAAGAGGGTAAGAAACGAACTTAAAGGGGAAATTAAGGATCCTGTAGAAGGAAAGGAAAAAGACGCACCAACCTTTATTCTTCCTTAATCACCACCATCACTGACACTATCTAATAGCACCAAGGAGAAAAATTATATGATTATCCCCATAGCTGTCGAAAAAACCCTTGATGTAATAAAATAGATACATAATCCTAAAGCTAGAATCTTAATTAGAAGCAGGGAAAGAGAGGCATTTCCAGTAATAACAGGAAAAAGCAAAGAATGTCCACTGTCCCCACTACTATTTACCATATTGGAGGTTGTACTTAATGCAATCAGTCAAAGGAAATCGATTAGAGCAGGAGTCCCCAGCCCCAGGCCATGGACTGTTACCTGTCCATGGCCTGTTAGGAACTGGACCGCACAGCAGGAGGTAAGTCGAGGGCCAGCAAGCATTACTACCTGATATGGTTTGGCTGTGTCCCCACCCAAATCTCATCTTGAATTCCCATGTGTTCCGGGAGGGAGCTGGTAGGAGGTAATTGAGTCATGGGGGTAGGTCTTTCCCATGCTGTTCTCATGACAGTGAATAAATCTCGCAAGATCTGATGGTTTCATAAGTGGGAGTTTCCCTGCACAAGTTCTCTTTTCTTGTCTGCTGCCATGTAAGACATGCCTTTAACCTTCCACCATGATTGTAACTCCTCCCTAGCCATGTGGAACTATAAGTGCATTAAATCTCTTTCTTTTGTAAATTGCCCAGTCTCGGGTATGTATTAGCAGTGTGAAAACGGACTAATATACCACCTGAGCTCTGCCTCCTGTCAGATCAGCAGTGGTATTAGATTCTTATGGAAATGAACTCTATTGTGAACTGCACATGCAAGGGACCTAGGTTGTATGCTCCTTATGAGAATTTAATGCTTGATGATCTGAGGTAGAACAGTTTTATCCTGAAATCATCCCCCCAGCCATCCATGGAAAAATTGTCTTCTACAGAACTGGTCCCTCATGTCAAAAAGGTTGAGGACTGCTGATTAGAGGCACAGGATTGGGGAAAAAAAAAAAAAAAACCCTGCCAAAATTATCTCTATTTGCAGATGAAATAATGTACTTGAAAAACTCTAGAGAATCAAAATAGATCTAACACAAACAATAAAAGAACTCAGCATAATAGCTAGATATAAAATTAACATGCAAAAATCAATAACGTACATGTACAGAAACAACCAGAAGTTATAAAAAGAAAATCCCATTTACGATAGTGAGGAAGAAATAATATATGTAGGAATAAATTTAACAAGTGTTTATAACATATGAAATACTCCTGAATGTTTCAAAAGTAGGCTTGAATAAATGGAAATACATCCTATGTTCTTGGTTAGGATTCCTTAATATTATTAAGATGTCAGTTCTCTCCAAAAGATTACTTATACATTTATTGTAATCCCAATAAAAATACCAATAAGTTTTTCTTTCTTTCCCGGAGCTAGTCATGTTGATACTAAAGTTCACCTGATGATTAATTTTGTGCCAACTTGACTGGGTTAAGGGATACCCAGACAGCTGGTAAAACATTTCTGGGTTTGTCAGTGTGGGTGTTTCCCGAAGAGATTAGAATTTGAATCAGTGGACTGAGTAAAGAGCCCTCTTCCCCACCCACAATATGGGCCAACATCATCCAATCTCTTGAGGACCCAGATAGAACAAAAAAGCAGAGGAAAGATGAATTCACTTTCTCTTTTTGAGCTGGGACATCCATCTTTTCCTGCTTTCAGACATTGGGGCTCCTGGTTCTTGGGTCTTTTGACTGCAGGAGTTACACCAAAGGCTCTCATTTCTCAGGCTTTGACTGAAACTGAGTTACACCATTGGCTCCCCTGGTTATCAGGACTTTGGACTCAGGCTGAATGACCCCACCAGCTTTCCTGCTTCCCCAGCTTGCAGACAGCAGATTGTGGGACTTCTTGGCCTCCATAATCTTGTTAGCCAATGTGCATAATAAATCCCCTCTTATTTACGTATATATGTATATATCCTATTGGTTCTATTTCTTTGGAAACCCTAATACAGTTCATGTGAAAGTTAACATGGAAGAATAGGAAGACACTGAAAATTAAGATCTATAATTAAATCAGTATGTGGTACTGGCACATAAATAGACCAGTGGAATGCAACTCTGGAAATAAAACCAACCCTAGGTGAAAATCCTTTGAAAAAGATGTATATCAAATCACTGGTGCAAAAATGAGCTTTTAAAATAACTGATGTTAAGACAAATGGATAACCACTTGAAAAAGAATAAATTTAGATTAATTTCTCATAACACATACGAGTTTCATGTCAAAAGGTAGGCAAATTTGAAAGAAGTAATTATTTTGCAGACATATTAAAAACTGATTCAAATAAGAATTTTCAGTGAGTGTTAAAACTAGGGAGGAAAGTTTAATAAAGAGCAGGATATTTGCCTCGTCTCAGTGTCTCCTCACAGAATGCTCATGTTGCAGCTATAGTGTGCTGAAACTGGACAACAAATTTACTTGGTAATCAAAATTAACACTAATTAGTGGCAGGTGGACATCCTGTGCCTCCAGATACATTGTTCTGAGAAGGACAAAACATTATGGGGTATTCAAACTAAGGATGCTCAATTTACTCAGGAGGAAATAACAGTCAAACCCCAATTGAGTAACTCTCCATAAAATGCTATATTCTTCAATAATGTCCATGTTGTGAAAGACAAAGGCCAAGGAAATGTTCTGGATTGAAAGAGGCTAGAAAGACATGACAACAGATTTGATATGTGGTCTTGGACTAGATTCTGTGCTGGAGGAAAAAAGTGTTATAAAATACATTATTGGTCAATGAATAAAATTGGAAAAAGGAACATAAAGTATTGTATAAATATAAACTTTCCTGAATTTGATAATCATAATCTGATTATTTAAGTTAATTTTCTTGTTTTTAGGAAATACATATTTAAGTATCAAGGTTAAAAAGGGGCATGATGTATGGATCACTTTCAAATAGTTTAGAAAAAGTAAATTATACACATATATATTTATACCCATATCTATCTAGCTATCAGAAAGAATGATAAAGCAAGTGTGGCAAAATATTAAAGTTTGGTAGATCTAGATAGGAGATAAACAGAAGTTCTCTTTACTACTCTTATAACTTTTTTGTAAGTTTGAAATTATTTCAAAACAAAAAGTTAAAACACATACATGTAAAATTTTGAAAAAACTTATTCCATGGGTATTCTATTGTATTCCACACAAGGTAGAAAATAAGAGAGAAAAGGGAAGAAACTTACCCTCCAAGAATATACTGGAGTTTCAGGAAGGAGCAGAGATAAGTGTGTATCCCAGCTGTCCTTTCAAATATAAGCCTTGAAACACCAAAATCCAACTGAAATGAAAGAAAAAGGAACGCAAAAGGCAATAATATAATGACAAAAGGGAGAGGAAAATACAGCATGAAGACTCTGAAAGTTAGAAAGCACATGGTACAGTGGTGATGGATTCAGCAGACCAGAGAAAGCTGCCAGTGAGGGACTAAGATGCGAGTAGATTCTTGTGGCAGAGCCACAGAAATTCCCAGGAATTGGAGGTGTGAGCCAACACTGAAAGTGGGGGTGAAGGCCACAGAGAGGCTGTATACAGTAAGATTGGTTCAATGTCCGCACAAGAAGCATTTTAGAGCCAAAGGATTCCTATTTCACTCCTCAGAGCTGCCCGACTGCTTCTGCCTTACCCAAGCAGAAGACTGAATGCTCTCTAGAGTTGCTGAATAAGAGCAACTCAGGGACTGGGGACTCCAGGAGTACCTGAACTTTAGGTAGTCATACTCAAAGGATATATTGAAAGTGTACACACTGAAAATATCCCATTCAAGTTATTCCACTTGCCTCTGAGAAACCAGACTGCCAAGTTTATATACTTAAGGCAGGACATTGGGATTTTCTCCTGGGGAAACTAGCTCAAGAAGACTTAGAAGTACTGATAAGTGTCCCCGGGAAATACTCCAGTCCAGTAATTTTGAAATTAGGATGATGGCTGATAGGCTTGGACTATGCATCTACTTTTTAGGTCTTTATGGAGAATTTTTAATACAAAAAAGTACAAAAGGAAAAGATTTTAGAAGTAAAAGACAATACATAAAAGTTAACAAAACTTCAAAAAATATCTTGAGATAGGGAAAAGATGTCTCCATGGAGTAAAAACTGGGTGCAATAAAACGAAACAGAAAAAGGGCTTTTGGAGACTGAAAATATGACAAAAAATTTAAAAAATTTGGATGATAAAGTTGATATAATTTCCCCAAAAGAATAAGACAAACAGGTAGAAAATTGGTAAGATGTAAAAGGTTAGTGGAAGAGGTCAAATATCCAGATAAAGAGAATTTCAGAAAGACTGAGGAGGAAATAAGGTAGAAAATTGTCAAGAAAATAATTAACTTTTATTTCTAGAACCAAAGACATGAGTTTCCAGCCTGAGAAAATTACCTAAGTATTCAAAAGAATGTATATGTACATTCACAATAGCAAACAGATTGAAATGTCAAATTATTTATTTGGATAATTTAATATAATCCTTCCTTTCACTTTGTATATACATGCCATGATTAGTATTCAATATCTTCCTGGTACTTTCAGTCAACATAAAAAGGGAAGAAAAAGCAATAAGCTATATAAGGAAGAAATAGATTTTTATCACATATGACATGAAAATTAACTATTTTTAGTAAGTTGATAAAATAACATTTTATTATAGATGACATGAAAAGCCACTAGAAATAGATTTTAGTGGAGATACAAGATTAATGTGTAAAAACCAATAGCATTCCCTTATATCAGAAATAAATTATTAGAAAATATAATAAAAAATTCTAGCTCGCAGTAGAAAATGCTTGGGAATAATACTCCAAAAGTTCAAGATCTTTTGCTGGGAAGTCTCTTAGGCTGCATGACCTGGTTCACTGCAGAAAAAAAAAACAACAACGAAGGTCATAGCAAATTGTGGCTCGGTTTCTGCAGAGGTTCTAGCAACTCTTTGAAGTTGGGCATTGACACCCAGGAGGCTTCCAATTTGATACATGGACTTCTCCCTATAGTATTTTGAAACCACAGGGCTCCCTTGCTGTGGAAAACTACTTAATGGTATTAAGCGTCTGTAGCTCTCGAAATCCCACTTCAGAGAACCATGTATGAACCAGAGCCAGCCATCACCAGAACCCAACCATGCTGGCTGCGTGATCTTAGATTTCCAATCTCTAGAATTGTAAGAAATAGATTTCGATTGTTTATAAGCCATCTAGTCTATCATAAATTGTTATAGCAGCTCAAATGAACTAAAATACTTAACACCTGAGTGTTTGCTCAATCTCTGTAGTCAAAGAAATGCAAATTAAAACATTGAGATACGGTGTAAGGAAGGGATCCAGTTTCAGCTTTCTACATATGGCTAGCCAGTTTTCCCAGAACCGTTTATTAAATAGGGAATCCTTTCCCCATTTCTTGTTTTTGTCAGGTTTGTCAAAGATCAGACAGTTGTAGATATGTGGCATCATTTCTGAGGGCTCTGTTCTGTTCCATTGATCTATGTCTCTGTTGTGGTAGCAGTACCATGCTGTTTTGGTTACTGTAGCCTCGTAGTATAGTTTGAAGTCAGGTAGCGTGATGCCTCCAGCTTTGTTCTTTTGGCTTAGGATTGACTTGGCGATGCGGGCTCTTTTTTGGTTCCATATGAACTTTAAAGTAGTTTTTTCCAATTCTGTGAAGAAAGTCATTGGTAGCTTGATGGGGATGGCATTGAATCTATAAATTACTTTGGGCAGTATGGCCATTTTCACGATATTGATTCTTCCAACCCATGAGCATGGAATGTTCTTCCATTTGTTTGTATCCTCTTTTATTTCATTGAGCAGTGGTTTGTAGTTCTCCTTGAAGAGGTCCTTCACATCCCTTGTAAGTTGGATTCCTAGGTATTTTATTCTCTTTGAAGCAATTGTGAATGGGAGTTCACTCATGATTTGGCTCTCTGTTTGTCTGTGATTGATGTACAAGAATGCTTGTGATTTTTGTACATTGATTTTGTATCCTGAGACTTTGCTGAAGTTGCTAATCAGCTTAAGGAGATTTGGGGCTGAGACAATGGGATTTTCTAGATATACAATCATGTCATCTGCAAACAGGGACAGTTTGACTTCCTCTTTTCCCAATTGAATACCCTTTATTTCCTTCTCCTGCCTGATTGCTCTGGCCAGAACTTCCAGCACTATGTTGATAGGAGCGGTGAGAGAGGGCATCCCTGTCTTGTGCCAGTTTTCAGAGGGAATGCTTCCAGTTTTTGCCCATTCAGTATGATATTGGCTGTGGGTTTGTCGTAGATAGCTCTTATTATTTTGAGATACATCCCATCAATACCTAATTTATTGAGAGTTTTTAGCATGAAGGGTTGTACTTAAATGTTAGACCTAAAACCATTAAAATCCTACAAGAAAACCTAGGCAATACCATTCAGGCCATAGGCGTGGGCAAGGACTTCATGTCTAAAACACCAAAGGCAATGGCAACAAAAGCCAAAATTGACAAATGGGATCTAATTAAACTAAAGAGCTTCTGCACAGCAAAAGAAACTACCATCAGAGTGAACAGGCAACCTACAGAATGGGAGAAAATTTTTGCAACCTACTCATCTGACAAAGGGCTAATATCCAGGATCTACAATGAACTCAAACGAATTTACAAGAAAAAAACAACCCCATCAAAAAGTGGGCAAAGGACATGAACAGACACTCTCAAAAGAAGACATTTATGCAGCCAAAAAACACATGAAGAAATGCTCATCATCACTGGCCATCAGAGAAATGCAAATCAAAACCACAGTGAGATACCATCTCACACCAGTTAGAATGGCCATCATTAAAAAAGCAGGAAACAACAGGTGCTGGAGAGGATGTGGAGAAATAGGAACACTTTTACACTGTTGGTAGGACTGTAAACTAGTTCAACCATTGTGGAAGTCAGTGTGGCGATTCCTCAGGGATCTAGAACTAGAAATACCATTTGACCCAGCCATCCCATTACTGGGTATATACCCAAAGGACTATAAATCATGCTGCTATAAAGACACATGCACACGTATGTTTATTGCGGCACTATTCACAATAGCAAAGAGTTGGAACCAACCCAAATGTCCAACAACGATAGACTGGATTAAGAAAATGTGGCACATATACACCATGGAATACTATGCAGCTATAAAAAATGATGAGTTCGTGTCCTTTGTAGGGACATGGATGAAACTGGAAAACATCATTCTCAGTAAACTATCGCAAGGACAAAAAACCAAACACTGCATGTTCTCACTCATAGGTGGGAATTGAACAATGAGAACTCATGGACACAGGAAGGGGAACATCACACTCCGGGGACTGTTGTGGGGTGGGGGGAGGGGGGAGGGACAGCATTAGGAGATATACCTAATGCTAAATGACGAGTTAATGGGTGCAGGAAATCAACATGGCACATGGATACATATGTAACAAACCTGCACATTGTACACATGTACCCTAAAATCTAAAGTATAATAAATAAATGAAAAAATAAAATAAAAAAAAAACATTGAGATACTATAATGTTTTACCTGTTGTACTATCTAAATTAAGAAAGAATAAACAACAATGTGGAACAAGGCTCCCTCCACACTGTTGAATGGGACAGAAATGGGTATCACAGGTTTGGTAAGAAATTGGGCAAGAGTATAGAAATTTTAAAATGTGCTTATTTGTTGATCCTACAATGCCACTTCACACAAAAGTGTATTTGTAAAAGGATAATTGCAGAATTATTTGAGTTCCATTTTGAGCTCATGTGAAATCAAAATAATATAAATGTGTATCAACAGGAAATTGTTTAAGGTATGGCATGTATACATATATATATTTGTGCATATAGGTGTCTATACTTATATATGGACATATGTCTCAAAATAGTGTACAGCCATTAATAAGAACATGGTAGCTCTGTATGTTCCTGTATAGAGATTGCCTTCAATGTGAATGAAAGTAAAAAGTATTACTCATATGTAAAAGTCACACATTTTAAAAACTTATATTTAAATAATTTACTTATAAATTATTTATCGATGAAATGGAGTATTACGTAGAGAATTATCCAAATTTTCTAGTTTACAATTTAGACAATGAGACAAAACTAACAAATGGAGAACAATCAACAAGAAACTGTCAGAGGAGTAGCTCTTCATGTTTTTTTTTTTTTTCACATTCCTGGAGACATCAGGCTACATTAGAGGTAACAGAGTCTTTGAATTACATTTGACTCCCAGGGCTAGCTGAAAAGCCCTTTCTTCTCACAACTTATTTCACAGCCACTGTGTCATTGACCTTGTGTTAGAACCACTAAATCAGAGAACGCCTTACGTGGTCCAAAGTTGCATTAAGATTTAAGGCATTTAGGATACGGAAAGGTTGATGCAGCCGGAGAGGTCTTCAGTACAGAGATGACACTGAATGATGGCTGTGTCTGAATAGGTAGGATCTGAGGAACTTTACATCTTCTTCTCTTTCAGGTCCAGGAATACAAATGCTGATGTGATGCTATTCAGATCCTTAAGGTAAGGCAAAATTCTGATTGGAGTAGAACACTTCATAAATATTTTTCAACGTATACTGAGAAGTTGCTCTGTGACAGATGATACGCCAAGCAGCTGGGAAGCAAAGATGAGGAAGACATGACCCTGTCCTGGAAAAGCTTCTTGACTTGAAGGTAGGGGAAGGAGCTGACAGCATTTTTATATTTTCTGCATCTACTGCAGACAACAGTGTCCTGTACATCTGGCCGAAGGCCAATCTCTAATAGGCTAATTTCTCTATGCTGGTGAGATGAGCAAAACACATGGAATCTCAGTTGACAGATAATTCAAGCAGGTTAATCACTTCATGCTCATGTTACCCCTCTTGGTCTCCTTGAAAGATCTTTTCCTTTGGTTTGGGCTAAAGGCTGTTTGTTTTACTGACCTCAGTGACTCAATCTGGGATTGGCTAGTCTAGATTCTAAGAATGCTCAGTTTTCTTGTTTTCAAAACGAAATCTCAATATCCATTAAAGAAGTAAAATGTTATTTTAAGTGCAGTAATCAATAAGCCTGAAGAATAATGTTTGGAGTGTTTATGGTTGCATTGAAAGGCTTGTATTTTCAAAATGTGCTCCTATGGAAAAAATACTTTTAATTCGGATGCTTAATATTTACAAGCTGCAAAAAGATTCAGAATTAATCATATTTCTACAGTAACAGTGATGAAAAAACCCCATTGTTATAATGATTATTTAATTTCCATTCATAATTTAGCCACCATACTGTAATTCTACAGTTGTATTTATCTTCCCTGTGTACTTTTGCTCCAGTCTGTTTCTCCTCCTGCTTTCTAGCCTACTGCTGCTAATTGCTCTCCCTCTAATCAGCAAGAATCTGAATACTTGAAGCCTTTTCCTTTGGCTCTTCCCTTTCTTTTACCTCTATTATCTGGTCATTATTAAAATCGTATCTTGCCATTTGCCTTCCCCAAATATATTATTTTATATTTTATCAGTAAGAAAACCCAGTTTTAAATTATCTATATGGCTTTGCAAATAAAGACTACATCTCCCAGTATTTCCATATAGCTAGATGTACTTATATGTTTTAGTTCTGAACAATGAGATGTAAGCGGAAATGCTATTCAGAAGCTTCCAGGAAGCGTCTTAGAAGGCAGTGTGGGTGCCATTTGTCATTGTCTTTTTGGTCTCTTTCTACTATATGCTCCCTGTCTGGAGCAAAAGCAGCCATTTTGAGACATGAGGCAACATGCTGATAAGCATAGTGGAACAGCAAGGTGGGAGAATGGTTGCTGGCCACTGGAAAGCTGACATACCAGCCCTGAACTGCTTAATTCTGCATTTCTTTCATATGAGATATAAATAAATTTGTCTTTAAAAATCAGTTTTAGGTTCTCTGTTATGTGAATCAAATCTAGTCCTGATTAATACTCTTTCCTTATACTTTTGTCCCATTCTTGCCGTTCTCACTATCGTTATTAATGCCACAGGAAATTGAAAATCAATGGAATGCAGACAATGTGATGAAGGCTTAGCAGCACAGGCTTTGGAGTAATTTCCTTTTTCAGTCTTTGCTCTGTGTTAACTTTACCTCTCTGTGTCTTGGTTTCCTCATTGCTAAATGGAGACTTCATACATTTATTGTCAGGAATAAATGAGATAATGCATATGAAAAAAATCATATGTATAATGCCTGGTGGTGAGAGCTGTATGAAAGGTAGCTCCCTTAATATTATCATCTTGTTTAGTTTGACCTAAGGGAGAGATAGTAGAACAAATGCCATTGAACACAATATACTGATTGAATAGTTAAGTAAATATTAACCTGCCATTCACCCTCTTCTCAGCTCATTTTTATAGTTATACTGAAATTTTATATTTGGCATGTTTATATTTACATTTAAACTAAGGGGCCCAAATGTATAGGCCATGCTAAATTATAGACTTGTAGTAACCATGCTGTACACATTATTGATGTGGCATATTTCTCAAAATCTTTTTCTGGGATGATCTTTTATACCATCTTTGGCAGTGGAGCATCTTGTACCCAAGTCTTATATTATCTTCTATAATATTTACCATACCTGGAGGTTTATTCTGCTTCTATAATATTTACCAAATCTGGAGATTTATTCTCTACTTTTTCTTTATGTACACATAAGCCTGTGAAACAGAATGTTCTTCAGCAACAGCCTTATTCCCAGATTAAAATACTTAGCCCAACACTTATATCAGATCTCACACTTCCTCTTTTCTTTTCAAAGATCTTTTCAAAATTACAAAAAAACCCTTTATCCCAATAGTGTTCATGACATAGCTGAAATATGCTACATTGTTGAACAGTCTTATCCTTTTTTTTTTTGGATACAGAGTCTTGCTCCATCGCTGAGGCTGGAGTGCAGTGGTGCTTTCTCAGCTCACTGCAGCTTGATCTTCTGGGTTCAAGCAATCTTCCTACCTCAGCCTCCTAGGTAGCAGGGACCACAGGTGTGTTCCACCTCAACTGGCTAATTTTTTTTTTTTTTTGTATTTTTTGTAGAGATAGGTTTCATCACGTTGCCCAGGCTGGTCTTGAACTCCTGAGCTCCTTGAACACCTGCTTTGGCCTCCCAAAGTGCTGGGATTACAGGCGTGAGCCATCGTGCCCAGCCGATAGACTTATTCTTAACAGTAATTTATTAAAACATTCAGTTATATTTTAAATATTATTTAAAATGTGAAAGTCACAAAAATCTTTCTGCAAGAAACTGTGCAGTAACTAAGCTCACAAATAGGCAAAGTCTTTACAAGTATTTAATTTTAAATTAAATTTAAATTTTGTTTAATAATATATTTTATTTTAACTTAAATTTTGTTATGGATTTATGGGGTACAAGTGCAGTTTTGTCATATGGATATATTGCACAGTAGTAAAGTCTAGGCTTTTAGTGTAACCATCACCCGAATAGTGTACATTGTACCAATTAGGTACTTTCTCATCTCTCATCTCCACCCTGGCCTCTCACTTTTCAAGTCTCTAATGTCTATTATTCTACTTTCTATGTCCCCAAGTGTGCACATAATTCAGTTCCCACTTAGAACATGCAGTATTTGATTTTCTGTGTCTGAGTTATTTCACTTAAGATAATGGCCTCCAATTCCAACTATGTTGCTGCAAAAGACATAATTCTTTTTTTGTGGCTGAGTTGTATTCCATGGTGAGTATATATATATATATACACCAAATTTTCTTTTTATAATTGTTGATGGACATTTAGGTTAATTTCATACTATTTTTATTTTGAATTCAGCTATAACACAATTACAATGATCAGTGGCTCAACAACTGGAGTAGATTTCACCATTACTCTAGTCCAAGTACTCTACTTTTCTGCTTTTCCCATTTTACTTCCTAAGTCCTGCACATTGCTGTGAAGAACTTAAGTCATTCTCTTACTCATAACTTTGGCTCACACAGTTGTTTGTCTTCTCCTTGGCTGTCTCTTTATTACAGTCTTTATTCTAGTCTTTATTCTTCCAGATAAATTGCATCAACAAACACCATTAAACCTGACACCTGCAGTCAAAAGTGATATTTCACTATTCCATAATATTTTCCTCGGGCAAAACACCAAAAGCCAATCTTTTAAAAATTATTATAGTTTGCCCCCAAATTTTCAACATTCTTATTTATAATTGCTAAAACTGAACAGGAGTAGGCTGGGTCCCTTCCCAGGCCTCTGCTATGTTGAGTGTTTTTTTTTTTTTTTCTTAAGGTAATAACGAGAGTGGTGGGGCAGGAGGTCAGAAAGCAAAGACCCAGTGATTTGAACAGAGGCAAAAGCCATGAACAAAAAAATTGGAGAAGTCAGAGAAAGAAATTGAAGTTGGAGTTGACCCAGAGTTTGTCTTATTGGATTAATGACTAAGCAAGTTAAACTAGCAAAGCTAAGGAAGTTGATGGTGGGTCTTAGGAAATCACTCATTTCTAGCCGAAGTTCATGGTTTTCTGTTATGGGCTGGCGGGATCAGTGGAAACTGAATAGTGGAATTGCCTGGATGGGAGAAGTAGAAACACAATAGGATGGATTCCATTTGTATCTTTAAGTGGCCTTTAAAATATTTTTCCATTTTTTTTTTTAAAGCAAGGTGGGCGGTATGACATTATTAGAAGGACAGGCAGATGGTGTCACTAATTTGGATTGTTTCCCAAATGGTGCCTCTTGGCTCTGCTTCTTGGATTTTGGATCATGTTCTGTGTGTCTTGGATGGCCAGCAGCCTCTTCGGTAATAAGGTGGAAGTGCGGCTCAGCAGTGAGCTAGAAGTGGAAGCCCTTGTTGCTATGGAATAGGGGAAATATGTGTAATTAGCATCCTGAAAGTGGAATTTGAGCCAAGCTAATTATGAGTTCTGCAAACTGCAAGTTCTGGATGTCCCTGCAGAGCTATGCTGTGTATTACATTAGGAAATTTTCATGGGCCAACTGAGTTTCTACTGAAGGCAGAGCTAAAGGCCCCGTGGTGGACACCTTACCTCCTGGGAGCTCTTGCTTTCCTCTATTAGTGTTGTGGTGTCCTGGTGTATTCGTGTGCATGTGTGTGTGTGTAGCTCTTTTAATACAGGATTTCCTGTGTTGAAAGAATCCTTTCCCCATAGGTCCTCCTTGTTTCCCACTGAGAATCTCATAATATTCTCCTAATTAATGTATTTCTAGTTCCAGCCTCACTTCTCTGCCTGAAAAACTTCCTTTGTTATATTCTGTGTAACAGTCCACTGGTGATAAATTATCTTAGTTTTAGTCTGATTTTTTAAAAATGTCATCTTTTTTTTTTTATGTATAGAATTCCATGTTGGAAGTTTTCTCTTAGCACTTTCTAGTTTCTATTGTTTTGTTTAGAAATCGGTCCTAGGGAATGAATTACTTCTCCTTTTAAGATAATATGTCAATTTTTTTTTCCTGTGACTGCTTTTAAGAATTCATCTTTGTCTTTGGTTTACAGCAGTTTTACAGTTACACACCTAGGTATGCTTCTCTTTGTATTGATATAGTTTGTAGTTTGTAAGGTTTCTTGAAATTGTGGCTTACTTTTTAAAAATCATTTCTATCCAGTTCTTCCTCTCCCCTCCCCTACTTTTTTTCTTGGCCTTCAATACATACATGTTACACTGTTGTCCTGTAAGCTTTATATTTATTGTATTATTTTTCTGTTCTTGTCTCTCAATGCTTCAAACTGTGTGTTTTTATGTCTTGTTTTCCACTTGTTCTCTTTTCAACTCTGTCTAATGTGCTGTGAAACAATTCACTATTATTATTAATTTAAAAATGCTAGCATTTTACTTGGCTCTTATTTATTACTTTTAGTTTACCACCACCAACCTGTTTTTGTTTTTTTTTTTTTTTTTTGAGACAGAGTCTCGCTCTGTGGCTAGGCTGGAGTGCAGTGGCATGATCTCAGCTCACTGCAACCTCCACCTCCTGGGTTCAAGCTATTTTCCTGCCTCAGCCTCCCAAGTAGCCAGGACTACAGGTGTGTACCACCATGCCCAGCTAATTTTTGTATTTTTAGTAAAGATGGGGTTTCACCATGTTGGCCAGGATGGTCTGGATCTCTTGACCTCCTGATCCACCTGCCTCGGCCTCCCAAAGTGCTGGGATTACAGGCGTGAGCCACCGTGCCCGGCCAGTCTTTTTTTTTTTTTTTTTTTTTTTTTTTTTTTTTTTTTTGTAAAACAGGGTCTCACTTTGTCACCCAGGCTGGAGTGCAGTGGTGCAATCATGGCTCACTGTAGCCTTGACTTAACTGGGCACTAGCTATCCTTTTACCTCACTCTCCCAAGTAGCTGGGACTACAGGTATGTGCCACCACACCTGGCTAATTTTTTTTTTTTTTTTTGTAGGGGCAATCTCCCTATGTGCCTAAACTGGTTTCGAACTCCTGGGCTCAAGCTATCTTCCAGCCTTGGCCTCTCAAAATGCTGGGATTACAAGTGCCTCCCACCATGCCCAGCCAACATCAGTCTTGTCTTTTATTCTTTGACTAGGGTAACAATATTTAAAATATATGTCTGATAGCTCCATTATTTGGGCCTTCTTTGAGTCTGTTCCTATTGTTTGTGGGAGTTTCTCTTAGTTTGCAGTCACATTGCTTTGTTTACTCATGGACCTGGCCATTTCTGATTGAATGCTGGTTATTGTATCTATAATTTGTAATTAATTTTGAAATCTTAAATAATGGTATCATCCTCCAGAAATCATTTATATTGTTTCTAAAAGAATGCTAGAGTGCTTTAGCAACTTTACTTTCTTTCTTTCTGTTTTTGAGATGGAGTCTTGCTCTGTTGTCCAGGCTGGAGTGTGGTGGCACAATCTCGGCTCACTGCAAGCTTCGCCCTTCAGGTTCAAGCAATTCTCCTGCCTCAGCCCCCCAAGCAGCTGGGATTACAGGTGCCCACCACCACGCCTGGCTAATTTTTGTATTTTTAGTAGAGACGGGGTTTCACCATGTTGGCCAGGCTGGTCTCGAACGCCTGACCTCAGGTGATCCGCCCACCTTGGCCTCCCAAAGTGCTGGGATTACAGGCGTGAGCCGCTGCGCCCAGCCAGCAACTTTACTTTCAGCACATCCTCTCGAATTGGCCAATATGCTTGTAGATACCTGGCCTCTAATGCCAGGCTCAACAACCTGGGTTTATTTCTTTATCTAGATAGTCCTCACCAACTTAACACTTTGATGCCTTTAAGCAATTTTTTGGTTCAGTATTTCTGGTTGAGCGAGAGAGTTGGTCTACACTACTCAGTCTATCATTGCCAGAAGTAGATATATAAATGATTAATCTAATCATTAATAAAACTAATTATAAATTAATTACAAATTACATTAAATTGGTGCAAATTACATTAAATCCTAAAAAGTGGAGAACACAAACTTGTTATTGGTGAAGAGGAAACTTGAAGAAACATTTTTGGAATATTTCCAGCTCTACTTCTAATCAAACCATTTACCAATAGTTTATAGAGGGGTTACTAGTAATTTTGATTATTCTAAGAAGGTGTATACATGATTATGAAGATTATGAATTATTGTATTTATCCATCCCTTAGATGCTTTTTCTTGCCATATGTGATTTTCTTGACAAAACTGTATCTTCAATCCTAATTACAAAAATGTTTTTGATTACTTATTGATGACATTTCTGTCTCAAAGCAATATTTGTGAATTAAAATGACTTCATTAGTTATCGTCAATTATTAGAAGTACATGGAGGTTATTTGGCGGAAATTTAAATAGACCCATGAAGTTAGTTATTATACTCTCTTAGAACTCCTCTTTCTACTCTGGGAGACAAGCCATTTAAGTGACAAAGTGTTCTTGGAAGAAAAGCTCTAGACTGTCCCTGATTGGCTAGAGCCCTATATATAGAGTTTAGAAATATGCAGACAAGACATTACCAACATGGCCGAGTAAGAGATACCAGCCATGGCTGGAGGACTCGGATAGGCCCGCTCAAAAAGCCATGTTTCAAGGAGGCACAATACAATTCTTGAGAGAAAAATCACATGTGCACACAGAGAATTGCAATAGAGTGGGCCAGAATAAACAATAATTCCAACTGTAGTGCAGGGCTGCACTTGACCACCCTCTGATGCAGCACCCCAGATTGCTTACCTCTTTATAGAAATGATAAAGAAGATCCTGATGGATGGGCATCCAAGTCTCTCTACTGTGGAATCCTCTTCTCGGCTGAATATTTAGAGAAGAAAGTGTTTCTTTATGATGGAGAACCATGTGAAAACTGAAGGTCTGACAGCAGACGATGGAAAGCCCAAGGAATTGGCATTGGAAAGAGAAAATAATGCACTCTCAAGGGATGTTAGTGGTTCAAGGTAGGCCATACCCTTTGGCACAGAGAGGCATTGCACAGTGAATTGATATGAGTAGAGCAATGGCTGAACAATGGTGCAGAAACACAGAGTTTCAGCCAAAAGAGAAGGTTGGTAGAGCCACAGTCACGGACTTGCATTCTGTGTGAAGCAGAGCCCTCTTTGCCCACTGGGGATTCTTAGAGTGACATAAAAAAGAAAGGATGAAAGCATTCCTATTTCTCCATAGCCTCACCAGCATCTGTTGTTTCTTGACTTTTTAATAATTGCCAGTCTGACTGGCATGAGATGGTATCTCATTGTGGTTTTGATGTGTATTTCTCTAATGATCAGTGATGTTGAGCTTTTTTCATGTTGACCACATAAATGTCTTCTTTTGAGAAGTGTCTGTTCATATCCTTTGCCCACTTTTTAATTGTGTTGTTTTTTCTGGTTGTTTTTTGAATACGAATTATTCTGTTATAAAGATAGATGCATGTGTATGTTCATTGCAACACTGTTCACAATAGCAAGGACACAGAATCAACCCAAATGCCCATCAATGATAAACTGGATAAAGAAAATGTAGTACATATACACCACTGAATACTATGCAGCCATAAAAAGAATAAGATCATGTCTTTTGCAGGGACATGGATGGAGTTCAAAGCCATTATCCTCAGCAAACTAATGCAGGAACAGAAAACCACACACTGCAGTTTCTCACTTATAAGTGGGAGCTGAACAATGAGAACATAAACACAAGGAGGGGGGAACAACATACACTGGGGCCTGTCAGGGGAAGGCGGGGGGAGAGAGAACATTAGGATAAATAACTAATACATGCTGGGCTTAATACTTAGGTGATGGGTTGATAGGTACAGCAAACCACCATGGCACACATTTACCTATGTAACAAACCTGGATGTCCTGCACATATTCCCATAACTTAAAATAAAATTAAATAAGAAAGCATGAGGTTCCTTAGTTCAGCTTTAATTATTTGAGGGCTTTAATTATGACCTGATATTGGGCAGAGCCTGGGGAATATTAGTGTTACAAGTAAACATCCCTGAGGATGTTCAGATACAGGGGAGGGTAATCCTTGGCGAAGTCTCGGCTTTTTGCAAACCAAGTAAGTGGTGACTCAAAACATCTACGAATATTGGCCAAAGAAGCTTGAACCCTTTATAGTACAGGAGAATATTAAAAACAAAATAATCAATTTGAAAGACACTTCAGCTACTTTTAGCTCCAGCAAATGTGTCAAATACAGACAATTCACTACGATTTTCAATCTGTCTTCTATAAGTAGCTTCTTTAGCTTCCATGAGCTGTTGTTCATTAGAGGAGGAGATTATTGACATTTAGAGTTTTCTCAAGGATCAGATTTTTGTTTGACTACTTAGATGCATTTCTTCTGAGTAAAATGTATACTGGTAAACCTTTGTGAGTTGAGAAATTTATGTAGCCCTTTTGGTAAGAAATTGCACATGTGGGTGTATGTTTGTCCTGTTTTCTCCAGTGGATGTGAGGTCATAGCAAGTGACCAAAGGCCACTGGAATGGCTCATCCATAGAGTTAAAGGACTGAGGTCTGTGCAGGAAGTAGTGTTCCTGGGATGTGGAAAGGAACTTATTACCTATTGGCTGTCTGTAACCTATCTTGATCTTCTCAAATCCTGTTTTTATTATCAGTGACACAAGCAGATATGTATATAGAACACCACACATTTTGCAGGTAAAATTGGAACTCCCTTTTTTATGCCTCAGAAAGTGCGTGCTGATAAATCACTAAGTTACTTTATTCTTTAATTATAAAGAATATGCCTGAAACATACAGTGCTTCAGCCCTAGGTACAGAAGTCAGACAATGATACACTCACGATAGATTTAAGGGGAAAAGCTGAGGAGTGAAACCACCAAGATGATGACCAGCAGCTTCTGGGGTACAACACCCATGGGGCCAGGAAGAGCAGTATGGAGAGCTGACATGCAAAATGCTAAAGACGGGGTAGTATTGTGTCCTACAAGGCTCTGGAGTTACCTGGGTCATGACTCCGCTGCTGCTTCTTGTGAACTCTTATGCTTATTGCAAAGCATTTCAATTCTGTAAGCCTTAGTTCCCTCATTTGCAATATTGGGTTAGTATTAGGACTTTTGTGTTATTATTAAATAATATATCCAAAGTGTTTATCTACCACATAGAACGATTTATATAATAACAATAGCAAATAATTACTTTGATTAATTTTTAGGGAAGTATTTATGTTAATCTTCCAAGAAGGAAAGAGAAATGTCAATTATCCTTACATAAGTATCTCAGGATAAGGAGTAGGAAGAGAGAAATTGTGTGAGGGAAGTCATTCTAGATAAGATCAATATGTTGATGTGTATTACATGATCTATAAGGAATAGAATATCAGAATATTTTGGTGGAATTTTGAGTCAGAACTAGAACCTGTTAACTTCTTACAGACAATTACTATCCTGGGAGAAAAATTATGGTGATAAAGATAAATAACATGAAGGTGGTGACCAAGAAGCACCTAGGGATGTGCCAAATTATTCCACTGTCTCAAATAAAAAATGGCAGATGTAATAGATGACCCCTGGTAAAAGCAGATGATCTGAAAATGCATTATAAAGAATAAGGTTTCCCCAAAGGTGCTGAGAATTAATGCTCTTGAATATTTTCTTTTCTTGATGCAACCATATTTGTAAATGTAAATAGTTTCTTATTTTGTAAAAACTGAGCAAAAAATGTGTTTACCAACAAACATTTGCATGAGTTGAGGCTAGGGCTTTCAATGCAGGGCAGGATACAGCATCTGCTCTGAAGAAACATGTAGGGAACATAAGTCATTTTACACCCAACAGGGCATTGCCGTGGAGCTATACTTATCTGATAAAGCCATAAACATAACCAGATGAGGAATGCTATTTTCATGCATGGAAACACAATCTAACTTCATACTAATTCAAAGTTTGCATGTCATCTGTTTTCTGATTTGGAGTTTTGTCCAAAAGCAATACAATTTTGATCTGACCATATTTTAAAGGCATGAGAACATCCATCTGGGACAGTTTTTATGATTTTCATCCTGCAACATGGAATAGAATGTCTGATAATAGAAGACACTATATAGATATGTGGTCATTTTGCTGTAAAAGACCATCTGCCTACCTCTGTACAACATGGTTGAAGAAGCATAAAATGAAGACTCAAATCCCTTTACACTCTTGAAGACCAGATGCCTTTATGACATGACTGATGGGTGGGGTAAATTCATCCCAGTTCCTATCCGGCGGGTAGACACTAGGTAATAGGCAGAAGAGCCAGCTGCCAAGAATCCAAAACACCATTGCATTTTAGAATTTCTGCATAGCATTTTATTCAAATTCAGCAGGAAGCTGAAACTTTTTAGACTAATGCTTTTATGAGGAACCTTAGAGAAATGTGACTGTCAGACAAAATGTAGCTGTTTGGTATGTTACACTAATTATGGCTAACTCTTTAAAAATGCTATATTCTTGAATTTTGGAATAAATTCAATGCTTCTTTTCTTGGAAAAGCATGGACTTGGTGTTAAATGTAATGCAGTGGACCAAGAGTTCAAGAGTGAACCACTTTAATCCTGCTTCCAGAGATGGTGTGCTCTGTAACTTTGGGCAATACATTTAACCTGCATAGGGAAAAGGAAAAGTGTTCTAAAGCAGTTCTCTCCAAGACAGAATAATTTTACAATGCTTGACAGGGCATTGGGTGCAATGAAAATTAAAAATAACAATGACTGTTCTTCAAAGACATTGCTGAAGTGTTTTAATATCCTGTCCAATTAGAGAAAATATGAGAAGTGAGCCTCTCTGATTCTCATGTTTGGCTGGAAATCTTGGCTGGCTATTGGGACAATCTGTTACTGCTGGCTGTTGCTCTGGGGGTGGGTTAATGCCAGCCGTTCAGATGCTCACTAAAATCTGTATTCTTGTGGAATGGTGATTTTCTGCTTCCAGTGATCAGCTTGTGACTCTTTGTAGCACAAGCAAAAAAGCCTCCTTTTCCACCCTTCGGCCTTGCTGGAGTCTTGGGCCTGCAGCTCAGACTCCCTGTACTTCTTCAAGCTCATTAGTCAGTTCACAGCCATCTGTCTTTGTACCATTAACCCACTCGATTGGACACTCCACAGTTGTCTTCTGTGTCTGTTCTGGTAAATTACGTGCCACTGCTGTTATGCACTCTGAGGTACATGCTGTTCTAATGACAGCTCCTTTAGAAAAGATCTGGATGGAGATTCATACCTCTGTGTGAATCTGAAGCTGTGGCAGTTTGGTCCTTGGCTGGGAGGGGCATGGAGGGAGGGTTTGAATAAGGGCAATCTTTGATTTTGCTATAGGATGACTGTGACGATGGAAAAGTATCGTTCTTCATTGACCAGTGGATCAGATGAGAATACAGGGAAGCATAAGAGAAAATCAAATGGAGTCTAGAGCAATTTTCTGGCCTTGGAAGAAAAATAATTGCACAAAGGAGAGTGGTAACTTGCAAATAGTTAGCAATAAGAGTGTGAGTTTCCTCTCTTCCTTTTCTCTAACTTAATCCATCCAGTCCACATTATGGGTGAGCTCCCTAAATGCTATGCATGCTGCTTGGATAGGATAAAAAGAAATTGATAAAACCAGCCTGTAGTTCCCTGGACGGCTTGATATGACTGGGGATGCAGAGCTAGCAACCTTCCTAAGGAGAGAAGGCAGCCTACTGGGGGCAGGGCTCTATTGGATTTTTCTGCTCATTCTCCAGACACTGTGGAAGACTTTTAGGAAGTCCTGGGGGATGAGAGTACCTGAAGGTGGTGCTTGCTGCCTCAAGAGAGAGAAAGTGACAGTGGCTGGATGTGAAGTAGTGAAGAGATGTATACTCACTCCTACTTATTTATGTATTCAATTTTTAATAAATATGCATTTATGGATATGTATGGTATTCTATGGGTTTCAGTACAATGTTATTTATTTTGCTGCTCCAATTTCTCTATTTTGACTATTAGGAGCCCCTTTAGATTGCTTCCTGTGTCTAGAATCGACTGTATTTTCTCTGCCTCGGTCCTGGGATCAACCACTTCTCTAAAAGGTCCTGATTTCCTTTATTAGAGAATGGTGTTTGGAAACCAAGATCTGAGGGCCAGGTACATTTTTTGCTGTTAAGATATCATTGCTTCTTTGTCCTTTCAGTGGACAAAACTAGGAAATATATATATATATATGTATACTAAGTCATACATACACATGCATCTGTATTTAGTTCTGTATCTGTCTGTACGTGTATTGAAATTCATGTTTATACCATTACCTCATTCCAATCCAACAAAATCGAGTCCTTTTTCCTTTTCTTCTTTGTAACTTCCTTCACTGTAAGAAATTTGACTAGCAGTGCTGATAATATACTTACTGATTTATTCAAACCTAGTATACATATAAAGTAGTTTCAGTTGCTAATTTATGCCTCTGTGAGAAACACATTTACTAACTAGATTACAGTATTTGTATATGGGATTTTTGTCTTTGGATCTAAACTTATTTTGATAATACATTTATTTCCTCTCAAATTTAGTTTTCAAGGTGACCTTCTCCAGTATCAGCTATAGTGAGATAATTATCGCATGAATAGACTTTTGGTGGCACAGGTTATCACTGGAACACAGCAATGTGCACACTGGCTACAGATAACAAAGATACCTGTAATATGAAGGAAAAAGGTTTCACCTATGTTTGCTTATTCTTAATTGGAAGTATATACTTTGTTATAACTTAGTGCATTTTTGTCTAGTATCAGCTCAAAAATCAGTATTTCTTTGAAGTCTCGGAGCAACATACTAAATTTTCACAGGAAGCCCATATTATCAACACACATTTTAGATTCCAGTTATAAGATTAATATATCAAAATGACCCCAAAATTCAGTGCAACTACCGTTTTGAATGGAACTCAGCTCCTTGGGAGTGTTTCATAATAGTTGATATTAATCTATACTATATCTCTTCATCTATATTATGTGGTATCTTCCTACAAATTATTTTTACAATTTATAAGCTCTAAGATGGGTTTTTTCCTAAGTGGCATTTTTTTCAGATCCAAATAATATACAGGCAATTCCTGAAAATCTGCTGAAAATTATAAGAACACAGTGACATTTATACCTATTAAGAAGGCAAAGATTAGGTAATAAGAATGAATAAAGGCAATTCATTTATTCAATATGTATTGAGTCCCTACTGTATGCTGGGTACTGAGAAAAGAGTTGTAATTAAACAAAAATCTGTCTTCATGGAATTTGTATTCCAGTGGGAGAAAGATGGGTAATAACTAAGTATATAGTGTAGTATTATTGGAAGGCAGTAAGTGATATAGAGCAAAAAAAGCAGGGAAGGTGGACAGGGAAAGCTAGGGCCTGGGTTGAGTTATAAACTTAATTAGGGTGGTCAGGGAAGTTACTGAAACAGTGACACTTGGGCATTTGAAAGATGGGAGGGAAGAAGCCTTGGGGAATCTGGGCAATCATAAATATCTCAAGGTAGGAATGTGTCTCAGGGAGCATCACAGAGGTCGGAGTGGTTGGAGTGGAATGAATTATAGGGAGTATTAAGAGATGAAGTTGGAAAGGCAGTGAGGTGAGGTGCAGGGGCAAACAATGAGAAGCAGGATGATGGGAATGTCCTGAAGCCACTGCACAGCCATAGCTTTTACTTTATTTGCAAAGGCAAGCCACTGGAGGGTTTTGATCAGATGCTAGATGTGATCAAGATCTTGTTATTGCCAAATAACTACAACTGTCCCACAAACTCGATTGCATGCATCTCACTGACTACGATCTCTTATTTTCCCAATTTACTTTATCCAGAACCCCAACTTCAAAGATCCTTTGATCCAACCAGGACCTCCAGTTCATTGATCTCAATCTTTCCTTGTTCCTTATCCCTTGATATCCTCTCCCTACTTGTTAGTTTGGTGAAATCCTATGGTCAGTCATTATGATCACTCAGTTGACTACAGCTGAAAGTCTCTTGCCCTTCTTTTTTATTTTCCTCTGTGGTTGCTTGGCAAAATCACAACCCTCATTCAGTTCAACTTTTTGCATTCCACACCTGCACTTGTGCAACTAAATGTAGCTGGAGGGAAAAACGCATCTTCCTGGACTGGTCTGACTTTAAATTAGTAAGAATGAATCTCAAATGCACTAAATGTCACCAGGCATTTGTAAGAGGGTTTATTGGGCTAGTCTGATTTTAAATCAGTGATAATAACCTCTAATGCACTCAGTGTCACCAGGCATTTATAAGAAGCTTTACACTCCCAGGAGTTATCATTCACCCTCCTCCTCTCCTAGATGCTTTACTATCTTCTTGTTTTGCCTTAAACTTGAAACACATTTCCCCTGTCTTTCCCTCCTTGCTTTCTACATTACTAAAATGATTAGAAAATCAGAAGAGACCCTCTGTAGACTTTTGCATCCGTCTACCCACCACCAGTATCTGCCACATCTTGCGTTCTTGCCTGTAACCAGAGGTAAACTTTAATGCTCCAATCTAAAGCCAAAGCCAATCTGTCTACATTATTGACTGGATCCGATTTTTCATCACTCCTTCCATCCCACAAAAATCAATCTTTTTACTCACACAACTGGATCATACTCATTAATATGCTGGTGTTTCTTTCATTAAAAAATTTTACAAAACCACCTTCCTTCAACTTCTCTTCCCTCCCCAGTCCATGACTTCTCTGCTTTGCAGCACAATTCTATAAAAACTTTGTCTCTGTTCCAGCCAGGCATGGTGGCTCATGCCTGTAATATCAGCACTGTGGGAGGCCAAGGCAGGTGGATTAGCTGAGGTCGGGAGTTCAAGACCAGCCTGACCAACATGAGAAACCCTGTCACTACTAAAAATACAAAATTAGCTGGGCATGGTGGCACATGCCTATAATCCCAGCTACTCGGGAGGCTGAGGCATGAGAATTGCTTGATCGCAGGAGGTGGAGGTTGCAGTGAGCTGAGGTCACACCATTGCAGTCCAGCCTGGGCAACAAGAGTGAAACTCTGTCTGAAAAACAAACAAAACAACAAAAAAGCTTTGTTTCTGCTCATTGACTCCATATTCTCTCTTCCCTTCCGACTTGGATTTATCTCAGTCAGGCCTTGCATTTTTCTCAATCACGCTATTAAAGTTGCTCTTGTCAAGGCCTTAAGGTCATATTATTTAATTCACTGCTGAATTCTCAGCTTCATATTACTTGGCCTTTCAGCAGGATTTGTTAACAGTTGATCATTTACTCCTCTCTTCACTTGACTTCCAGGACACCATACTCACTTGGTTGTTTTCTTATCTTTTTGATGGCTCTTCCTCAGCCTCCTTTGCTGATTCCTTTGCTTTCCCTCCACCCTAATAATAAAGACTCCTGAGACTTAGTTCATGATTCTCTTCTTTATTAATAATTACTTTCTTGATCTCATCCATTTCATGTCCTTAAGCACTCTCTATATGTCAACGACTCCCAAATGTACATTTTGCACACATACCTTTCTCTCACATCTCATCTTCATCCATTAGAACATTATTTTGGCTCTACTTTCAGAATATATTCAGCATATTCATTGCTAACTACTAATCACCACCCCTAGTACCATCACCTTGATCTGTAGCCATCATCATCTCCCACCTGAATTATTACCATAGCCTCAGAGTTGGTCTTTTTGATTCAATCCCCCTACACATTCTGTCAGCTCAGTGGACAGCAGATGAAATGAGAATAGACTCTAAGAGGTGGACAGGTGGAAGCAGAGAAATCTGAAGAGAGGTCAGATAAAGGTGTTGAGTGAGGGTCAGATTCTGGAAACATTTTGATATTTTGAAGGCAGTTCAATAGGATTTGTGGATGAGAGAAGTCAAGAATGCCTTTGAGGTTTTTGGCCAGAGCAACTGAAAGCATAGAGTGCGGTGAAAGAGGTGGGATCCCACACTGCTAATGAATATTTAAATTTTATAATTTTTGAAAAGCATCATGAAAATCTGTATCATGAGCCTTTAAATATTCATACTTTTTGAACCACTGGTCCTATTTAGATGGTTTTCAAAAAACGGAAAAGACAAATATGGTCATTATAATGTTTACAATAGTACAACAATAGCTTGAAAAATATGTACAATATAACAGTAAGTAAAAACAAGGTAATGATATCTTCATTATGATTAGAAAAATGCAAAATGTTTACAATTTTACAAGTGAATAAGTCAATCAGAATTTGCAAAAATAAAACCAATTAATTATGCAAAACCAATGGAAAAGCTATTGAATCAAAATATTCATGTTTTGAAAGATTTTTATATTTACGAGGAAATTGAAGTATAATTGTGTCACCTTGATTGTAGACAATAGATATATCCCTTAGTGACATTTTTCTTATAAGACATTTACCTTTGTCAAGCGGTGAAATTTCAACCATTTCTTATGTAGATTTACAAAGATTTTTAATGGCATTTTATAAATAAGCTCCCACAGACTTCTACTTAAGAGTTCTGTTTCACCTCAACACACTTATACATGAATGTAAAATCAAGGGATTAGACTTCAAAGCCCTACTCTGTCACTTATTCCTTGTGTAGTTTTGGTTGAGGCAGGTAACTTAAGTCTCTGTTTTTTCCATTTGCAAAATGCAGATATCGATCTCACTTCTTTCTACTTGACAAGGTGGTTGTGGATATCAAATATGATAATATATCTGAAAATGTTTTGAAAACTATATATCACTACAGAAATGTGAGGGATTATGTTAATTTAGTTTGATATTATTTCTGCTTCAGCTTGAAGATTATATCCTTAAGTCTTTGTCATCATCTTCTGATTCCAAAAGTGATGCTTCCCTTTAAATACCAGTCAGTTATCTTTAAAGAACTAAGCAATAGTAGAAAAGTATCTTTTAAAAATAAATGTGAAATTAAAAGATGTTAATAAATCATATGCTTGTCTCATAAAGATTACTAAAAGGTCATAATAGGTGGCATAATAATCTTCTTATATCCTTTCAAAGCACATTTTTAACTTGAAAAGATAAATTTAGCAAAAGTTAAACGAAAGTTTAAGAGCTTCAAAAAAGGACATAGGACATTCAGAGTCACCTTGCCTATTTTTTGAATAGCTCTTTCTGAGCAGGTGAGATATGAAATTAATTTATTAATAAAAAAGGAAATAATCCATCTGGCCAGCAGTATATAGGAAAGTGTCCCATACATATAATCTCAGAGTCCAGGATAGAATCTTCTCATTAAGGCCCAGTACTTTCGTGAGGAGAAAGATTCATGAAAACAGTAATCCAGGTAGGATGGAAAAAATGAGTAAAATATCAGTTTTAAAATTAAAATAGTTGGGATTATGGCTCTCCTAAGAGAAGCAGATTTATGCAGCATGTGTTCAACAATCACAAACAATAGCCAGATGAAAGGATTTATTGGTCTGCAGGAAATCTTTGCATTCTCTCCAAAGCTGCATTTATGTTATGGGTGATAAAATTCATCAGGATAAAAATAGAATGCATTGTAAATTGAGAGAAGCCAATTATTATTTTTGAAAAGACAACACAAATTTGCCCAAAATTTATAGCTACTGCTGCAAAAGCTATACAATAAAAGCACTGTGATTATACAGTAGTTTAGCTAAAAACAAATCATCTGATGCCAGAGTAAATGGGCAGGAATAAACTGCAAATGGGAATTGGATTTGGCCCAGAGCCAAACTGTTCTGTGAAAAAAGGGGAGGAAGGCATGCTTTAAGAAGTTTTTCTCCACTCCAGACTGCAGCTCTTATTTCTTCCTTAATTATGTGCATCTAACTTTCTCTGCAGTGGTTTCTGAGCAAACGAAATATATCTGCCAAGAAAGTAGGCGACATGACCTCTTTGAATCCTACATATAAAATGAAAAAGCAGAAAATACCAGAAATCCTTTCTAACTCTTAAAAAAAGTTTTCTTCTAGCACTCTTGTCATCTAGCTTTATATACCAACTTTAGAAGGGCTGACTTCCAGTATTTTTATTAGAGGCGGTTAAGTTGATAGTTCTGTAGGATTATTTATTGCCTTTTAATATTTTAGCTTTCTTCTTTATTATCTCTTGTATTGGATCATTTATGCCCGTTAGCCTACATCTTCTTTTCCTTGGCCTAATCCCTCATTTTGCTGGGAAATATTCCTCAGTAGGGCCCTGGTGAAAAAAAAAAATGTGTGGAGGAAAACATTGAGTTCCACATATCTGACAATGACTGTATTCACCCCTTATTCTGAATTGATTGATTAATTTCAGAAGTCTAGGCTGAAATGCATTTGTCTGTCAGAATTTTGAAAGCATTTCTTTGCAGTCTTTTCATTGCCCTATTGCCATCTGCTTCTTGTTTGCAAGCATTGTTTTTTTCCTCTCTCAAAGCTTTCAAGATCTCTTTACCCCCAGAGTGCTACAGGGTGCTTTTTAAAGGTTTATTTATTTAGTTTTTTTTTTTATTGTGCCTGTTGAATCTGGACACTCATTCTCTTTAGTTCTTAGAAACTTATTATGTACCTTACAACTTTCTCCCCATGGTTCTCTCTGGTCTCTCTGGAACACCTACAGATTAGGTGATAGGCCTCCTGGAGTGGTTCTCTAATTTTCCAATCCTCTGTCTTCCATTTCCCACTTCTGTTTCCTTGTTTTACTTTCTGGGATGTTCCCCTCAACTTTATTTTCTAAGTCTGCCATTGAATTCTTTATTTCTGCCATCTCTTTATTCATATCCAAGAGCTCTTTTGTTCTCTGAATGTTCTCTTTCACAGTCTCCTGCATTTTTTTTTTTTCACAAATGCACTGTTCTTTCCATTTCTCTGAAGACCTTAATTTTTATATGCTGAATATTTTCTTTGGACTTTTCTTTTCTTTTGAGCTTCTCATAACTATTCGTTCATCATGGTCCTTCTCATTCATATTGGAGGCTTTCCTAAAGGGTCCAGGGAACCTTGGATATCTGTTCCTATTTAAGATACGGGCCTTCAAAACTGACTGGAAGCTCTTTGTATACTTGGTGGAATTTATTAAGGGTTGTTTTGTGACTGCGTGGAACCGTTTATTCCCCTGAGGGATTCAAAATGGCCAGTTGGTGTGAGGACCCTCGCTTGATCAGCTGGCGGTTTCCTCAGAAGGGGTCTTTCTGACTTCTGACGGGCATGGGGACAGAGTACACTGGGCAGACGTGGTGGCCAGCTGGCCCTCGGAGCTGAGTCAGAGGAAGGAGGCTGGGCGGCAGGAAGGGCTCTCGTTGTTTAAATCTGTTTGAAGAATGACATCCCCCTCTCAGCTGCACCTAGTATGTCCTGAGTTTCTGGGACTGACCCACAGTCCCTGCCTAAGTAAGAGAGGCAGCTGGACAGTGTCCGATGCTCTTTCTACAGATTTTCAATAAACTCTCTGTCTTCAATCTTTCTTCCATATCTATCTTCAAAAGCGTCTTTTATCTCTAATTCCTGAATTGTTTTCATGCTTAATGGCATGGATTTTCTTTTTTTTTTTTTTTTTTTTTTTTGAGACGGTGTCTTGCTCTGTCCCCTAGGCTGGAGTGCGGTGGCGCGATCTCGGCTCACTGCAAGCTCCGCCTCCCGGGTTCACGCCATTCTCCTGCCTCAGCCTCCCGAGTAGCTGGGACTACAGGCGCCCGCCAACACGTCCGGCTAATTTTTTATATTTTTAGTAGAGACGGGGTTTCACCGTGTTAGCCAGGATGGTCTCGATCTCCTGACCTCGTGATCCGTCCGCCTCGGCCTCCCAAAGTGCTGGGATTACAGGCTTGAGCCAACGCACCCGGCCGGCTTTTCATGATAATTCTTCAGCTTTCTTAATTTAGATGTTTTCCAAATCTTGTTGACATCTCTTCACTTCTGTCATCTTCTTTTCGTGTGTTTATTTTTCCATTTTCTATCATTTCTGTAGAGTGCTTTTTGGGGCAACAGAGTAAATCTGTGTGTTTCTACTTTTATGTCGAAGCATAAATCACACAAATTCTAGATGATGAAACAAGCAAATAAACAATCTACCTACTAGATCTCAGCAGTTAGCACAATAGAAGCAGATTTTTCTCTATGTAATTGCCTAACTAGGTGTCCCTGCATTTTGTACATCTTTCCTCTATGTGAGAATCCAGGGACACAGGCACCTTCCACTTTATGGCTCATCTATCTCCTGGGGACTCCTGGTCTTTTGTATCAAGCTGGCTGAAGTAAACATAAACATTGGGAATCTATACTGGCTTCTTCAAAACCTCAGCCTGCAATCACAGGCATTGTTTCTTTTCCCATCCATTAACAAAAACTGGTCACATGGCCACATAAAAGGGAAATGTTGGCTGCCAGGGGAACACAATATTTTGCCTGCCAGTTAGCTGTCTTCTTCAGAGCCTTCCCCTCTGGCTACCAAATGCTTATTGGTACCCTTTTTTCTACATATAGCAGATGTACTCCCTTCTCCAGGAGGATCACCCCAATTCCCAATTTTCTTCCTTTATCTATCTGAAAATTCAGTAGCTTTGACAATATCAATCACCTTCATCAGATCCAGAGGTGTCTCTCCAAGAGGTGATATCACCTTATCTCCTAACACCACACTATGCACTCACATATACCATGTACAGTGGCTGAGTGCAGGCACCTACTTTAGAAAAGGGAGAACACAGTAATTTCTATAGCAATGATGGGATCCTGTTGGGCAGGATTCAGCCAAGAGAGGAAGTTCCTGATTTAGGTACTCACCCTTAAGTTTGGGCGGAACTCTTGTTTATTCGTCTCCATGGCCACCAGCACCATCCTCTTGTCTATTATCTCCCACGGGCACTCTTGAAAATCGATATTGGTGAGCATACTATACTTTGTATTTGCTCAAGGCACCAGCCAGTTTCCAGTCATTCAAGTTTGGGTGGGTGATGGGGGTAATGGTGGTGGTGGGGAACTCCCAAAAGCTGTTTGAAAGCTCTAACAGTCTAAGGCTGTTTGGTGATATGCTTGTGGTTTCTTTGACCAAGCATCTGCTTTTGTTTGTTTCTAAACAATTCCATTGCCAGGAATTCTCCCCACTTCCCAAGGTACTTTCCTCAATATAGTTCTGTAATAGCCATTCATTCTTGATTCTTAGTCCTTAAGTCTTTTTCCCATTGTAATGGTGGCTATCTGGAACCTGTCTGCAATGACAGTTTTGGATTACAAGGCAACACCCCTAATTAACTGTTTTTCATAAGGCTAAACTCTGTTCAACTGAAAAGTCTTAACAGGTTTTTGTTTTTCAAAGTCCTTTTAAATGTTATCTTCTGCCTATTGGAGGTTTGAAAGTACTCAGTACTCAGATTTTATAAACTTCCCTTCCCCTTGCCTTCCAAAACAGCTAATTCTTGTCTGAACTCATCTCTTTCTTCCAACATCTTGCTAAATCCAGGGATTGTCATCCAACACAGTATCTGCTGTGTTGCTGCTTTTTAAACCTCTTTTGAAAGCAAATTCTGTGCTGGTTAAGCTATCTGCTGTGATAAATGGATCTCCAAATTTTAGTGGCTTAACACAAGTAGAAATTCATTTCTCGTTTATGAAATTGTTCCTGGCTGGTGATGACTTTTCTCCATGAGGTGTTTAAGAATCCCTGGCTCCTTCCATTGGTTCAGCCCTTTCTCTGGAGTCAGCCAGCAGACACGGAAGAGCACGTGGAAAAAGCTTGTCTGCTTCATAAATGTCTGTGAGAGAGCAACACACACATTTCCACTTCCCCTCTGTTGGTAAGAACCAGAGATGAGGCCCCATGTAGATATATGTGAGTGCTCCTGATAAATGACTTTGCACCTGCTTGTCTGCAGCAGCTCCATAATGTGGAAGGGCAGGGAAGATTTTTGGTAAGTGGCTGACTGTCGCTACCACATTCACGGAGAAGAAGCAGAGAAAAATTGTCTGCCACATTGAGATATTTTTCTATCATTCGATTTCAGTTCTAGTATCAAAAAATTTCAATTTCAGAATTCTTTCTATCTTCAAAAGGCTTCACACTTTACTGGCACCAAGAAAGATGTTTTCCTGTCTACACTGCCACCTCCGACTCCCTGGTTCAAGGGATTCTCCTGCCTCAGCCTCCCGAGTAGCTGGGATTACAGGCACGCGCCACCACACCCAGCTAATTTTTGCATTTTTAGTGGAGACGGGGTTTCGATATGTTGGCCAGGATGGTCTCGATCTCCTGACCTTGTGATCTGCCAGTCTCAGCTTCCCAAAGTGTTGGGATTACAGGCGTGAGCCACAGCGCCTGGCCTTTCCTTTCTATTAAAAAAAAATTATTTGTGTTGCCTAACTCAATAAGAACTTTTTTTTTTCTCCTATTGTATTAGTTGTAAATGAAGTGATTTGTTTTAATGCTAGAAAACTTAGTCATAGATGATGATCTTCAGATCTTCAGCTCCTGACACTTCCTCCTTTCTTTGCGAATGGTTTTCATAGCATGTGACCTGACCTTTGACCTCAGTTAATTGAGCTAGGACTGGGGATTTGATACAAACTGGGCCACATATTCTCTTTTAAAAGATGAAAATATAAAAACAGTGAGGTTTTGTGACTGTGATTCATTAGAGCTGAATCACTTTAGTGGTATTTTTCTAGCAATAAACCTGTCCTTGAAATCCTGCACTGAGATTCCCAGAGGTACCTTAATTCCTTTTTTTCCTAAATCTTTTTTGTTCAATTTCTTCTGCAACATCTTGAGAAATGGCGGCATTCTTTCAATAGATTCTCACTACACTTCATCTAGGCTGAGTCAGTGTCTGTTGTCTAACTGCAACCAAAAGACACTTAATTAGTACCCCAGGGAAGGCAGATTTATTGTGTTATTTTCAATATCTCTTCAATATCCTTTGGCATTTTGAAGATTTTTTTCTCAATAATTCTTATGTTAATGGCTTAGATTGAAGGACTTACCCTCTGGCATATAAGTCTTTTCAAAGTCCAAGAAGTGATTTCTTACACCTAGATAAATGTCGTCAGCCACTATAACCATTCAGTTGGTTATAAGCCAGGTTCCCCAGAAATACAAGCTGCTACAAATAGTCACTGGCACTCTAGGAAGATGAAATGGCCATTTTAGGCAAATGTGCCTCTCTTTCACAAGAGCCTGTTTCCATCTGACAAGCATGATGGTGCCTTTCAACCTAGACGAATCAGCAGTTTCCAGCATTGTCTACTTGATTTGTAGATGGGCTTGTTTGCATTTCATGAAACGCTGATTTGACTTGTCCTGTGAAGAACAACAGGCATAGCACAGTGAGATGCAGAATGTGGGCAGGACTGCTTATCTGCCTTGGAAGTTCACAGTGGGGTGATGTTCTTAACTTCTTTTGGGCTGCTTTCTCCTGAGTAGAGTGAAGCTCACTGATATTCTGCCTGTCTTTCTGGCAATAACACAGTGGTCATAGGAAAATATATGTAACAACAGTTTTCCAGGATACTGGCATTATTGAGAGTAAATATCTTGCTCAAGGTCATGTAGTAGGTAAATGATAGAAATGAAATTTTCACTCTGATCTGCAAGATTTCAGAGCTAAATTTTAAGATCTCTCTAGAGGCAACCTTTTTTTTTTTTTTTGTAAAGCTGATTTTTTCTTTTTTTGCAGAGATGGAGTTTCACTGTGTTGACCATACCGGTCTTGAACTCTTGGTCTCAAGCAATCTTTCCACATTGGCCTCCAAAAGTGCTGGGATTATAGGCCTGCACCACTGTGCCAGAGCTATATACAAACTTTTATGTACTAGACGTTTAAATAGATGCTGGGCAATTTAAGATAAAATTTTTTTGAAAACTTTGCTCTTTGTCCTTAAAAATCTTATGATCTATCAATAATTAGATGATATCATTATAATATGTTAAATACAGGAGAGGTATGCATGGGGACTATGAGAACGTGGGAAAGAATCCTGGATCTCAACCTGGAGGTTAAGGAATGATTTTGGTTGAGAGAACCCTTAAGCAAAGACTTAATGAATAATTAAATGTTGGCAGTGCACAGATATGGGAAAAATGAGAAAGCCCCTCTAAGTAGCAGGAACATCATAAGCAAAGATACAGAGGCATATTATTTTCTGGTCACAAAATATTGAGTACAGAGCAGGAAGCAATGGAAGGTTATATTTGATATGTTGGTATTGATCATTTAGTGGAGAATTGAGTATACCTAATCTAGCTGTTTGGATTTAAGGGGAGCATACTGTAGTAACCAGGAGCATAGGTTCTGGAACCAGATTGTCTGAGTTTGGATCCTGGCTCTGTGCGATTTTGAGTAAATTCCTTGACATCAATGTACCTCAGTTTACTAATCTGTAAAAAGGACACAACAGGCCAGGCACAGTGCCTCATGCCTGTAATCCCAGCACTTTGGGAGGCCGAGGCGGGTGGATCACAAGGTCAGGAGATTGAGACCATCCTGGCTAACATGGTGAAACCCTGTCTCTACTAAAAATACAAAAAATTAGCTGGGCGTGGTGGCGGGCGCCTGTAGTCCCAGCCACTTGGGAGGCTGAGGCAGGAGAATGGCGTGAACCTGTGAGGCGGAGCGTACAGTGAGCCAAGATCATGCCACTGCACTCCAGCCTGGGCGACAGAGCTAGACTCCACCTCAAAAAAAAAAAAAAAAAGAAAAAAAGGAAACAATAATACTACTGTTACAAAGATTAATGTTTGTAGAATACTTAGTACAGTGCCTGGAAATTAGTGCTACATAATATTTATTTTTTATTTCAATAAAATTAGCAGAAATTATGTGGAATGAGAGAAAAGTCTTGAATGACATCAAAGTTTTTGGGTTTTTTGATAGATGATGCTGCCATTTCCTAAAATAAAAAATGTAGTAAGAGAAGCAGGATTTGTCAAGGAACATAAAGGGTTTGGGTATTTAACGGTGATTTTGATAATCTTATGAGTCATCCATTTGAACATAGTCTGCAAACAATGACTTAACCAACCTGAAGTTCAGAGGTAAATTTAGAAATAGAGAAATCCTCATCTAGATATTGATGAGACAATGATGGTAGGCAAGATAATCCAAAATAAGTGCGTGCAGAAGACATAGTGGAATAAAGATAGAGCTCTAGGAAGTACAGCCTTGAAAAGGTGGATAGCACAATGTAGCTCACAACCAGAGATGGACAGAGCCATGTGAAGGGCATGAGGAGGAAGAAATGCTACCAAAGGCAAGAGAATCAGCAGTTTCAATGAGAACACGGTAACCAGTGTAGAATACAACTGAGAGGATCAGTAAGATAGGACTGAGAAATGTCTTCAGGATTTGGCAGTATGAAGGCCATTATATGAGTCACTGCAATTCAATGACATGAGTCTCAAAGAATTCAAGATTTTTACAGGAGAGTGAAAGAGTGCCATTAATGAGAGAGTGCCCTCTGACCTTGAAAAATGTAAGATGTGCAAAATAAATTGTAGTTGAGAAGATTGGAGGCAAAATGGTAGAGAGAAAGAGAGTTTGTTTACTTGGGAATAGAGATCCTAGGTGGCATAGGAGAAGTTTCAGTAGTGGGAACTTTGGAAAATTGATTATGGAAGAGCAAGGAGGCATTAGTATGGGGAAGAGATAGGCAAAAGAGATCAATGCCTGGAGGGGCTTACATCTCAGGGATCAATAATGTTAGGGATATTTATCATCCTGGCATTAATGTTGCAAGGTTATTCACAGCAATTTACTCTTGGGTTGGGGTGAGGTAGGAGTTCCTGAAGGAAGTCTTACCTCTCTGGAATGTGTCAATTCTTTCAACTATTACTACAAATGCCATCAAAGTTTTATTTGTGCCTCATTTTCATTTCTCAATTTTAAGCTTACAACAATAACTCCAGGAAGAACAGGAATTATTTTTGTTTGTTTTGATTTATAATCAGAAGCACTGAAGTTCAGGGCAGTCAAATGCTTGATGTAAGGTCATCCAGCTTGGGCAAGAGCTGGGACATAATATAAGGATTTGGACTCAGAGTACAGTGTTTTTTTCCTAATACAGCATGGAAGCTATTCCATGAATTGAACATTAAAAGAAAGGTCTCCACATCACATATTCTGAGTGAGATTGGGAGGAAAAGGATACTTTCCTACAATGTGGATCACAACGTCATGTAGTAAAAGTTTCCTAAAAGGCAATTTGTGTTTATATGAACATGATTATTTACCCAGAACTTTCATTATCAGAGGTTTGTATGAAGATTTATATATAATCATAATATAATGTATATATAATGTATCATGTATATATAATGGAGATAGATATGTATATAAATATATATTTTTATATATTGTATTTCTACTTTAAAATTTTTTCCACACACATCATTACATATAATTTATATATATTTTAAAAATAGGCTTCATATTTTAGAGAAATTTTAGGTTTACTGCAAATTTGAGCAGAAAGTACAGAGTGTTCCCACATACCACCTCCCCCCGGACACGCACAACTTCCCTCACAGTTAACATCCCACACCAGAATGGTACGTTTGTTAGAATGAATGAACCAACATTGACACATCATTATCACACAAAGTCACACAATGTTTATAACAATGTTAGGGTTCACTTTTGGTAATGAGCATTTTATGGGCTTTGATAGATGTATAATGATGTGTATCCATTATGACAGTATCATACAGGATAATTTCACTGTCCTCAAAAACAGATATTTTAGTGCTATTTATCATAAGAAAAAATTTTAAAACAATCTAAACGTAGAACATTGGGTGATAGGGTACATATTTTATTATATGGTATAATACTATACAGCCATTAAAAGGACACTTAACAGAGTATCTGGTAACATGAGAACACATTTTAAATATGTTATTAAATGAAAAAGGAATCAGGTTGTGAAATAATTATATAATACAATATCAGTTTTTGTACACATACATGCATACACACAAACATAGTTTAGACAAAAGACTGGAAATATATACATCAAAGTGTAAAAGACTGTTACAATAGGTCTGTAATAAATAGTTCCACTACAAATGTTTTGGTGTTTTGGATTACTTTAAGAGAGAATCTAAAAGTGGGATGACTGAGTTAAAGGGAGCTTCATCTTTACGTTTATTTAGTATTATTTTCTTTCCAATTGGATTGTATATTCCTTGACGATAAGTCCAAATCTTATTTGTGGATGAGTTATCTTCATCATTGAAAAAGTAGCTTGTGTGTAGTAGATATAAGGGCCGTTGCTTCAACTTTCTCCAGGTTGGCTCCACTTCTCCATAGAGGTAATTGACAATTTGTATCTCTGTTATTGGTGTCTGGTCTGTAATAGATGCTCAAAACCTGTTGAATGAATGAATGATCCTAGCTTAAGACTTCATTCAAGCTATGTTTACTGTGATCAGGACCATGAGACTGTGCCCCTTCTCTTCAACTTGATTGCTTCTAGGAGCCAGGTGGATATGTTGAGGCCAGTAAAACTTTAGGGGATGGGCTATTTCTTTAAATTTCCTCTCTTGATGTTTGCCTGAGTTAGCTGATCATCACCATGAATTCATTTATTATGGGGCTGGCCAAAAGATTTGAATTTAGACTTAGGAAAAAGTAAAGGTCCTGGATTAGATTCTGGCCTGGGCTGCGGGCACTAAACCATCTTTTACCAGAAAGCTCTATCCAGTCATGCACCACAAAATGACCTTATAGTCGATGATGGACACCTTATATGATGATGGTCCCATAAAGTTATAAGACTGTAGTTTCACTGTGCCTTTAATATGCTTAGATATGTTTAGATACACAAATACTTACCATCAAGTTGTTATTGCCTACAGTATTCAGTACAGTTACGTGCTTGATAGGTTTGTAGCCTAGGAGCTGTAGGTTATACCATATAGCCTAGGGGTGAGGTAGACTATACCATCTAGGGTTGTGTAAGTGCACTCTGATGTTTGCATAATGATGAAATCACCCAACAACACATTTCTCCAGATTTATCCCTGTTGTTAGGTGACACATGCCTGTATTAGGGAATTAGGATCTGACTCAAGTTATGAAAAAATGGTATTTTTTTTTACATTGGTCACTGCCTGTGTGTGGTGTTTCTACATCTCTTAGGAAGCATGAGGAGAGAGTAGAGATTTTGTGGGGGCAAGATCAAGGCATTGTTGGGCACTGGTTGCAGTGGCATAAATCTCATTTCTAACAAATCATGGAAAAACACTATTGGATTTAATATATTTGAATCCAGACAAATTTAGGATAGGAGTAAGTCAGACATCACTGTGAATCTGTTTGGAGGGTTATCTAGGGTATATGCAGATGTAAGCAAAATTTATTTTAGAATAAGTTTTGTTTTACCATGTTTTGGAGAATATCCAAGTTCGACAGAAAAACAAAATGCTGAACTAAATTAGTGCTGAAATTGAATAGTTTATATGTCAATTACCATCAAAATAATGTTTCAGCCTGTTTCCATTTTGATTCTTCCACTGGTAGCATAAAACTTCATGTTGTGGCTCTCCTCCAATGCACTCCTTTGAGTATGGTCTTGCAAACTCTGGATGGCTTTGTCTTTTCATGAAATTTCACACACTATGGAGTTTGCTTCAACATGGGTTGCTTCGCTGTTTATTGCATCAACAATAAAAGAAAACATATTTCTCTTAGAAGGATTGCCACCTTTTTGCATTCTGGTTTGTAGAAAGAGTAGACTGGGAAAGATAAAAACAGGATGTGCAGCAGAGGACTGGCCTGTTTTAGCTCCCATGACTTTCCCTTCTGCTACTGTAGCTTGGCTGGCGCCTCAATTGTAGTTAGTAGTGAAGAAGCGCAGAGCGTGCCAGGCAAGGGGACTTTGAAATCAGATCTACAAGAGCTGAGAAATAGCTTGATCATGTGAGGAGGAGGACAAAGAGACTGAAGAAGGAAAGATGTTTTGAAGAAAATTGTATTTTTCTGTCTTGTTTCTCTCTCTCTCTGCTAAAGGTGTGAAAATATCCTTCTTATATTGAAGCTTCAAGAGGGGTATGGCAGAAGGGAAAATACTAGTGAGGTAATGTTCAACTTTGACTATTTAACATTTTTGAAAATGTTATCAACACTGAAAATTCTGATCAAATTTCCTCTATATTTTGATACAGGAATTTTCTTGCTTCCATTTTCACAACAATGTTTAAGACGCTTATTGACCATTTCTTTTCAAAAGTATTGAGAGGTTTTTTTTTTTTTTTTTTTTTTACCAATAATCAACAATTAAAGATAGATTATATATATTTTTTCTCTTAGATGCTGTTTTGGTATCACAGCAAATTCTGAAATCTGTGATGGTTACCAAAGAAGGAACAGAGGAATAGTAGTTGTTCCTTTGTTACACAATCCCCAGTGCACAAGAATTTTAACATAAACATGTAGATAATGTTTTGATAGGTATACATATTTAGAAGACCATATAGAATAAATCCAACTCTCTTCCACAATATAAGCTAAGTGATATTTCCAAATGAATTTAATATATTTAAAAAATTGACACGTTTCATTTTGTTCAGTAATAAAGCACCAAGAGGAGCGTATTTGTGTGTGACTGTGTGTGTGTGTGTGTGTGTGTGTGCGCGAGACAGAGGGAGAGGTTTTTCATAAATGAAGAGTTAATGGATTTCTCTTTATTTTCAATTTAAATGCTAACTAGATAAAAATCTAAGTGAACCGAGAAAAAAATAGTACAATTAATGAGACCCTGAGAAAAAGTTTTATAGAATCCTCCTTCCTTTGCCACCAATATCTTTAATTAAATTTGACCCAACAAACTTTTGTTGGGGCATACCATGTGCAATGTGCCTTGGCTAGAAGCTAAGCACAAAGTCAACTTTCAATGTGTGCACTCTCAAATTAGGATTGCTGACAGATTTGTATAAAATCAACTTTTCATTTCATCATTGCTTCTGGAAGTCTTAAGTAGCATATCTCTATCTATTGGATCTAATACCCAGGTTACAGTTAGAATATAGTATATAATAAAAACTAAACATTTCTTTTTTATTGAATAATTTGGATTGACTTGTTTAGTAATTTGGAATTTCCATTGTGAAGTGAAGTATTATATCTTCCAAAAAGAAAGGAAAGAAAGCCTAAAATAATCTGTGTCAACCTCTTGGTTGGCTCAATCATTCTGACTGATTAAAAAAAATATTTTGACTATTCACTTCAGTGAAAGTCCTCTAGCAACCTGACATTTGTGTATTAAACAAGTATTTTTGAACATTTACTGAGTATATAATAATGCTAGACACTGCAGATAAAATTAGAAATGGTATCAACAGAAACTTAGAGAAGTATTTAATCACCAAAACTTGCTTGAAAGTCATATAAAATTTGTCAAGTATCAGTGAGTTTCTAATAATAATAATAAACAATGCTCTAAAACATTTATGTAGTTTTGTAAATTAGTCCTTTTAGGTGAGTCTAGCCTACGAATAGCTATTGCCTATGTTTTCAAATTGAGGAATTCTTCAGATACCTCTTTGTATATATCTGTGATTGTCTTACCAAGAATCATAGTCCACTATTAAAACCAGATTTTTTCTCATTATTAGTTTAATTTCACAAATACATACTGGACACCAATTATTTACCAGCCACTGTGTTAGACATCAGGAATTACTTAAGGGTCCAAGAAAATTGTTGAATTTTGAGAGTCCTTAAAGTGATTATATGCCTCATGAGAGGATGTAAATACTTTCATCTGAGAGCAAGAGGGAGGTGGGAGTTCTGCCATGGTTGTAAGGAGGATAACAGAAAACCAGAGAGAGAGTTTTTAGATTACAAAGCTAAATCTAATATCCCAAAGGAAATGTGGCAAAGTATCCCATTTTGTTTAATACAGTGACTTCATATGCTATATTTATGAGTCCAATAATCTGCAAATTAAAGAACCTGTAAACAAAACCTTCTCCTACCTTTGGCAGTTCTGATATGGATTATAAACTTTTTATATCATCTAATTTTAAAAAAGAAGCAACATAATTGCTTGATTATTAATTATCAAAAACTCAATAAGATAACAGAATGACAATTGTCTCTTAACATTATACCATCACTAAATTTTATCTGTAATAATAGACTACTAGAGGTAAAATTATTCATATATAGACTATTAGAGGTAAAATTAATCATATTCATTAAATTTGACTCTGAATTTATAGTTGATTTGTAACAGTAAGGTCATTTTTACTTCATTTCCATTTGTTTCTTCAAACTCTGTTGCATAACTTCCAGTTCATCTTAAAGACATCAGTTCCATATATACAAAAATGGAAAGTCATGCATTTTTCAATAGCAATGCAGCTATATTAGGTATTCTGGCTTTGGTTGTTTACGTTCTAAGTAAACCTATCAATTTCTCTGAATTGTCTCAGCCAAATTGAAAAGTCTTCAAGTATTAAAAATAAGATAGGCCGGACGCGGTGGCTCACGCTTGTAATCCCAGCACTTTGGGAAGCCGAGGCGGGTGGATCACGAGGTCAGGAGATCGAGACCACAGTGAAACCCCCTCTCTACTAAAAACACAAAAAATTAGCCAGGCGTGGTGGTGGGAGCCTGTAGTCCCAGCTACTCCGAGAGGCTGAGGCAGGAGAATGGCGTGAACCTGGGAGGCAGAGCTTGCAGTGAGCCGAGACTGTGCCACTGCACTCCAGCCTGGGCGACAGAGCAAGACTCCGTCTCAAAAAAAAAAAAAAAATAAAATAAAATAAAAATAAGATACCAAAAAAAATCCCTTCTTATGTTGAAGCTTCAGCTTTCAAGCTAGTACGTTTTTGCTTCTTTTCTTAAAAGAAAATAAATCTGGAAATATATGTGTGAGACCACCACAGGTAAGTTTTTCTCCTATTGGGTGACTAACATGCATTTATTAGCTCTGTAAATATGAATTTACATTATAGATGCTAGTGATTTTGAGGATGTTGTTAAGACCTAACAGATCAATGATCCATAATTGTTAAATTTCTTAAACATATATTTGCATAATTTACCTTTCAAAAATTTCATAAATGCATATTTATAGGATAGACTAGGGTTTCATATTTTATTTGCCAACTCTATGCTTCATAGTATAGAAGCCACATTAATTTATCGGTTCTTGCATATAGCTCTGGGGACGTTTGTGACTGTAGTAAATTTTTCATTAGTCAGAAATCAGCTAGCTGGAAAACTTCAAATATTTAGATTCTCCCACTTATGGGCATGTTGTACATAATAATTTTATAAGAGGTGAGTCAGTAAATATGTATTTTATACCTACCTACCTGATACGTGCTAAGCACTATGTTGGAAACTGTAGATGCAAAATAAATAAGGCATTGACTCTCCCTTTGCCAAACTGTCATTTAGTTGGCAAGTACAATAGATGAACTGATAATTATAATCCAGTTTTATTTTCTAAAATCTATTTAGGAGAAATACACATATCTGAAGTAGATACATTGAAATAAGATCTTTATTTAAAAATTGGTTTCTAAGTTGCGTTCTAACATCACAAAAGCTTTTGCCCTTTTCTGGACACTTACGTATGTCCATCTATCATACTCCATTGTGAAAATTGCCATCCAGAGCAGTGACCTGAAATTGCTGTAGAAGTCTAACACAGTGTGTATTCTCTTTCATTGGTTGTTGTAAGCATGCTCACTTTTTTTTTCCCCGTGCTGTTTTCACATGTCTTCAGAGTTTAAAGCATGGCTTAACTGCTGTGGTGTTCAGATCAAATCACTTCAATTCAATTCAGCAGAGTATAGTTTGGTTCTGATTAACTTAGTTCAACTTCCCATGGTCTACAGTGAACAGTATTTGTCTTCAGTTCTTTGTCAGTTTCTTATTTTATGAATTGTCCTCATATTATATTTGTGTTTAGGCAACCAATGACCTTCTTCTTCTTTACAAATGTTCAGTTTTCGTGGAATTTTCTTTATTAAGACAGTGTTTTAGAAATTCTTTTTATAACCATATATATATATATATAACCCTATAGATATATATATTTTTATAACCATATATATATATAACCCTATAGATATATATATTTTTATAACCATATATATATATATATATATATATATATATATATTAGAGACTCTGAAGAGAGCACATTATGGTCAACATAATTTAAAATTATTCATTGGCTTCTTAATAATCCAACAATTTTACTTACTTCCAAATACTGAACTTCTTTGTTTTATTTCCTCCCTACTTTCACTCTATTTTCAAATTCTAGTTCTAAGCAGTGGAATCTTCCAGTGCCTTAATTTGATTGTGGATAATTTCTTGTTTAACAAGTGCTATTGTAATAACTTTAATTTCAAACTATGTTAAATATGTACAGCTCAATTCACCTCAGCAAATGTTGTTCTATTGTCCTTCCTTTAGTAAGCAAAGTACCAGGCCAGGCGCGTGGCTCACGCCTGTAATCCCAGCACTTTGGGAGGCCGAGGTTGGTGGATCACTTGAGGTCAGGAGATTGAGACCATCCTGGCTAACACGGTGAAACCCCGTCTCCACTAAAAATACAAAAAATTAGCCGGGCATGGTGGCAGGAGCCTGTAGTCCTAGCTACTCAGGAGGCTGAGGCAGGAGAATGGCATGAACCCAGGAGGTGGAGCTTGCAGTGAGCCGAGACCACATCACTGCACTCCAGCCTGGGCGACAGAGCAAGACTCCATCTCAAAAAAAAAAAAAAAAAAAAAAAAAAAGTAAGCAAAGTACCATAGATTTGGGGTTTTTAAATATAATTTAGGTTAGTGAGCCTCTGTGTCTTTATCTTTGAATATGTGTAAAGAAAGACACCCTAGGAAGCTCCAGGAAATGTGCTGATATTCCCTGCCTCCATTCCAGAATTTTAAATTCTGTGTCTGTACATTTTTGACTTATAAATGACAAATTGAAAACTTTAGGACTGAGAAGACTCTCAAAAGGAATAAGGCACTGATGTGAAGGTGTCACCAGAAGATTTAGATCATAAATCCATGCTCCTCTCCTGGTTTCCAACAACTTGGATAGAGAATGTATTAGATGGTGGAATTGTTAGTAAAGGGCAGAACTGAGGAGTTTCCTGAGTGGGACTGGGAGTACAGGGTATAAAACCCAAGTTTTATGTCTGGCCAAGGCCAGGTTAGATTTTTGACATCTGCCTCCTTCATTTTCCTGACTGTCCAGAGTTATTATGAAAAGCATTGCTCTTTTCTATGGAAAAATTCATACAGACCTGCTGGCTGAGATTTTCTTTCTTATTGCATCCTGCAATGTTCACCTCCATTTTTTCTTATTACTTTCACATTCTAATCTAGAGATGATGAGACTTTGGCAGGTGGCTTCAGTGACACCTTCTAATCTTCTTTTGTCACTCCTTAAGCTGTTATTTCAAGATTATTTTATTCACCTGCCATTCACCATCTCATCTAAATTTCAATTTGTTTCCATGTTTTTAGTGCACCATTTTTTGGAAAAGCATTTATGAGGGATCTTCTCAAATACTCAGTGTACGAAATTTCTTTTGAATTAAAAACTTTTAGGTTGTTTATGCACTCCTTACCCCCTCCCCCAGAAAACCATCATGACCAAGAAGGCAGATGAGAGCAAAAGAATAAGCCTAAGAAATAAAAACAACCATGACTCAGGATCTAACTGAAGATCAGTTATTGCATTTCATTATCATGTCTCTTTATTCTCCTTCAATTTGAAATAGTTCCTTTGTCTTTTTTTTTTTTACGACTGTGACATTTTTAACAAATACAACTGTTTTGTAGCATATACCTGAAACTGAGTTTGTCTGATATTTCTTTATGATTAGACTTAGGTTATGCATTTTAATTTGTCGGGGGAGGGGACAGGGATAACACAGAAGTGATGTTGTTTTTCTCAAGGCATTAGGCAGATGACATTGCTTCATTTCACTTTGGATGATAATGTTGTTAAGATGATTTCTGCCAAGTTTCTCCACTGTAAAGTTACTATTTTTCTCTGTATAATTTTACAGTATTTTGTAGGGCATACATTTCTATGTAAATATCCTGTTTGTCATTGAACTTTCACCTAATGATTTGAGTGCTCAAGTTGATAACCTTAGAATAAAGACTATTCATTAGATAATGTTATTGTAATTTTCATTTTCTGATGTGAAGTTGTATTGATTTATCTGAGAGAATGTCCTTTTTTTTAGGAAATAAAACATTTAGAATCATATGTACAAATGTATGATTACTAATTGTATTAGACTAAAAGAGGCAAACAGGTTACAATGATGGAGGATCATGAGAAAAATCTGCTTATATAGAATGCTCAGGAAAAGTCTCTCTAAGGAGTTGATATGAAAGCCAAGTTCAACAGGAGACTGAACAATTTAGCCAAATACAAGAGAGTTCAAGGACACTGTGCAGAGATCTTATAAGAAAGTGGTCTTGGTGGGCTCAAGAAAGCAAAAAACATGAACATTACTGAGGGAGGCCACAGAGGGAGGCAAGGGGCAGGTCATGAAGGACTGTAAGCTTCAGTAAGGAATTCGGATTTTATTTTAAGTGCAACAGAAAGGTGATGGAGCAGGGGAATGTCCTCATCTAATTGCCATTTTAAGAAATTTTTTATTTTATACACAATAGATTTGAGCAGACATAGTACTAGGAAGACTGGCAGAAAGCTGTTTTGGAGATAGAAGACATTGTTTTGGAAAGAAATGTGGAATTGAAGATGAAGACAACTTGAGTGGATTCAAGATATATTTTGGGGGTAGAACTATGAGAAATTTATTAATGCACATCTCAGTTTAGGGAACTGGTGAGGGGGAAAGAAAATAACTCCAAGATTTCTGATTTAACAATGGTAGAGAATAGAGACATTTTATGAAATGGGGCAGACTGGGAGTGGAAAAGCTGAAGTTTGATTTTGTGCATGTTAAATATGAGATACCATGACAGAGTCAAATGGAGAAATAGGCATTGAGCAATGTGAGTTTGGAGTTCAGAATAGAATGTTGGCAAGGGAGTTGATGGCAATGGTGATGGTATCTAAAGACGTTGAAATAGAGGAATGGTGAGATAAAGAGAACCAAGGCTTTGAAGATCCCTATAGTTGGCGGGAGGTCTAGTAGAAGAGGAGGACCCTGCAAAAAGACCAAAAAAAAAAATTGGAGAGAGAGACAGGATGCCATTCACATAGCTAGTGAATCCAAAGAGGAGACTGTGCCAAGAAGAAGATGTTCAATTGTTTTGAAATTTATGAATAATTTGAATAAGAGAAGATTTAAAATGTGATTGGCCAAATGGAAGCCACTCGTGATCTTGGCAAGAATAAAGTAATGTGTAGAGAATTCATTTAGCTGTAAGCCAAGCATACTATGGGAAGTGAAAAGTGGAGACAGCATGTGCAGACTAATATTTTTAGGTGTTTGGCAGTAATGGGAGAAAAAGAATAGAATTAGAAGTGTGTGTGTGTTACAGGTAGGGAACGTTATATCAGGTTTGCGTATTGATATGAACAATCCATTGGGGATGGTGAAAATGATGAGGTAGACAAGAGAAGGAAGGTCTGAAGCTTTTGAGATGATTAGAAGTATTGGGATCACTGGCACTGATATTTGATAGGGTGAGGAGCACTTCCTAGAATTTAAAACTAGATTATACCCAGGGAAGAGTCTGGCAATTTGAAGCTAGTAAAGAATATACAAAACATTCTTGAACTAATGGGATAGTAAGCTAACTAGAGAAATTTGTTGTTTCTGATCACCATTTCAAAAGGAAGTCTGTGTACTAAGTAATATAATTTTCCTCCAGCTATGTTCTGCTTTTCAGATATCATGTATTGAAATCAAATAGTTTAGACCAACAATTTAAAGTGTATGTGTGGACCAGGAGTATTGATATCACCTAGAAGCTTGTTAGAAGTATATGCTCTCAATCAGAATCTGCATATTAATATATGAATAGACAGTCAAATTTTCGAAGCAATTTTCAACATCTCCTAGTGTTGGATTTTTTTCCCAGAGAGTTGAACACGTGTGTCTCATCATATCTTGGATTATAACATACTTGCTTTAACCTTGGGTAGGCTGCTTAATTTCTCTGTTACATTTCTTATATGGAAAATAGGGCTAATGATAGTTGGGTAGTTCCTACCTGATAATATTGCTGTGAAATTAAGTTAGATAACATGGAAAACAATGACTGCCATGAAGAAAATTCTGAAATAATGACTATCAGCATCATTGTTATCATCGTGGAGCTAGGTGACTCTGGTGGATTATGCAGAAAGCTCATCGGCAGTTAGAGGAAAAGCAGCAGACAGGACAGAGGTTTAATGGATTATTTGTATGAGTGTTGAGTTTTCCATGAGTGGCAAAGGGAATTGGGGTGGGTAGAGCTAATACAGGAAGTAAACCAGAGGATAGTGCATAGTTGACAGCCTGATGGAGAAAGGGTCACATATGCAGATTGTGTGAACTGAAAGGAGCAGTGGGAAACATCACAAATCAAGAAATAAGTGGCTGACATATCATTTGGAGAGCAGCAATGAGGGCCCTCTTCCCATCTATGAGCCCAGAGGAGTTTGGGTCATTGCACTGCCTCTTACCAGGCAGGATGATGTTACCTCTGTCACTGAAGTTCGCTGAACTTCAGTACTTTAACCTGTGGATGCTGTGGTGAATATCCTCCATTTTCCAGGTGGGCTGGCTCCCACAGTTCTCTGTTAATACCATGAGTATAACACTGACTGTGAGATATGTAATTATATTTTCTTATCTGTCTCTAGAACAAGAGGTCCTGAAAAAATCTATTTCATACTAATTGCTAATAATTGAATACTCAAGTTTCTTAACAACACCAGGCCTCAAAAGTACAAGCTAATGCTGAGTATTGAAAAAGATAGAAACTTGACTGATTCATTGAATAAAACAAATATTTGATTAAGATAGCACATCCACAAAAGAACTGATTAAACCAATATAGTGTAAATAATATTTACTGAATTTAACAGCATATTTAAAAATCATTCACTACAGAAGATTTATCCCAAATGTGATGATAGTTTTATATCAAGACATCTATTAATATAATTCATAATATCACTATCCCCACTAAAAACAAAGCAGTTTATGTAAGAGCTATAACTACTATAAATAGAAAAGCAAATTAGAATTTGAATCAAAATGACTAATTGGAAATTTCAAGAGAATACATTCTCAGCAATAAGGAATGCAAGATAATAGAAAGATACAAAATAATATAAAAATATCAATACACCATTTAGAAATAATATTCAGTTAAAAGGTAAAAGAGAAAATATTTCTATGGCAATAGCTATGAAAAATCTTAAATTAGCTAAAAATAACTCTGATGAGAAATGTGCAGGAGCCACTGAAGTAAACTATAAAGTTTTATTAGGAAAGATAAAAAAGATTTAAGTAAATGGAGAAACATGATTTTCTGCATAGGAAAAAATAAATGTTATTAATTCTTTTAAATACAGCTGTAATTGATTCTAATAAGAATTATAAAAGGGTTTCAAAATTTGTAAAATGATTATTGTACACATGTGGGAGAGAGTATGATGAAAGCATAGCTTAGGAAAATTGGGGGGAAAATCTTGTTTCTGACCCATGCCAACATTTTCTGCATTTATAACAATTCTAACATAGTGGTTTGGTATGAGAATTAGAAAATTAATAAATGGAATAAACTTTATAGCTTTAAGCAAATGATAGCATATAAATAAGGGAGACTGTATTCGTAGTGGCTGGTTTATGCAGTACTAACATTAACCCTAAAACCCCATGGCTTGAGATGGAAAGGTTTATTACTTGCTCAGCTATGTTTCCTGAGGGACAACAGGGAGCTTTGCTCCACACAGTCACTCAGGATCCCAGCCTGATGTAGGTTCCACCAATCTGTGACTGTATGATCTGAAATATCCCCAGTCACTGATAGAGTGGAGAGAAGAATGGGAGGGTCCCACTGTAGCTCCTGAACATTTCTATTCAGAAGTAACGTGTGTCACTTCCACTTCAACCAGTCATATGCCCTCACCACATTGCACAAGAGTGGAAAAGAAAAGCAGAACATTAGTGAGAATAAGTAATTTCTACTCCACCTGCATTGTCATCATAATGTAAATACTAACTATTGGCTTAACCAGCACATATAATATGATAGCAGAAGTGTGGGTGGGGCAAAGCTGGGGAAGTACAGAAATGCTAAATTCTCATTTACTATAGTAAGAGGCCAATAAAATGAATACATCAAGTAATAGCAGTTATAAGCACATTATTTTTGAAATATGGAGACAAATATCAGAAGAAACCATTAAAAGTTGAAAGTGGTTCCCTATGGGGATAAGGTAAAATGAGTAGATGGCATGCAGGGGATGGCTGTAAAGATTTTATGTTAAAAATTATTTGAATTTTGGTTAAGTACATGTATCACTTTGATAAAACTAAAAATTAAAGTGAGAAAGGGATAGAGTTATTCCGAGTTGGGAGCATGATAAACACATTTTGATTCTAATGTCATATAATGCATTAAGTAAATTCCAGTGAGGTTTGAGTTAAATGTAAAATATATAACTATCAATGTAAAGGAAAATAAGTATTAAATGGATCCTGCAATGAGGAGGAACATTCAGACATAAAGCTTTGAGCAAAATAATAAATGAAAAGACAGATAATCCTGACTATAGAAAATTATACAAAAACACAGTGATTTAAAAGACAAAAATCGAGAATGTATTTACAACATATTTATGTAAATATTTCTTATTATATAGTTTAAAAATCATTATAAAGCATAAACATCCCTTCAGAAAAATATTCAGGGATCTCAGGTAGGTAACTTCCAGGAGAAGACATATTAACAAGACATGTATGAAAAATTTGACACTGACTTGTAAATAATGAATATTAAAATAAGATAATATTTTCACCATTCAAGTTGAAAAATATTGACAAGACTGCTTAATGCTAGAACAAATGTAGTGAGATAAGAACTTTCATATATGATTGCTTAGTGAAAACTGTAAGTTTTTTTTGGGAACATTATCAGCATTTATCAAGAGCCTTAAAATAATTTACTTCAAAGATCCTGGTTAAAGATAGTGGAATAAGGCTGAATAACAACATCTCTTTTTTTGTGCTTTCAGACAAAAATACTCATTATTTGTCATTTAAAAATAAAACAATGCTTTGTGTACTAAGCTTTGAAAGAGATGAATCTAAATGATTGTAGCACAGATTGGGGAAACACTTACACCCTGCCCTCAAGTAGGCACACAGTTTCAGAGGGGGAAAATAAAAATAAAATAGACAAAATCTTAAGAATTTTCAAGGATATAACTGAATTTGGAAAAAAGTAGGCCACAAATACAAACAGATTATCAACAGGTGTTGAGTCCTCTAAACAAACAAACAACTCAAACTAAAATAACATGAATCAGTTCAATAAAATGAGGAAGATCGTTCAAAATTGCAAAATATTCATGTAACTCCTCTGTTTAAATTTTAGCTGTTTCTGATTAAAGCTTGAAAATGACCTCTTACTGAATAAGACCCTCTGTAATCTCTACCTCCTATAAACCTCTCCATGCAACTCTCTTGCCTGTTGTTTCTCACTCAGACTGTACTGGAGCATATTGCCTGTTTTTCTTTTTTTTTTTTTTGGTTCCCTGAATGTGCCCATAGTGGGTTGAATAGTGACACTCCCTCTAGCCCTACAGCTGCCAAAAAATAAAAATAAAAAATAAGTGCCCCTGACCTTATTTGGAAAAAAGTCTTTACAGATGTAATTAAGAATCTTAAGAGCAGATCATCCTGGGTGAGGATGGACCGTAAATCCAATGAGAATTGTTCTTATAAGAGAAAGGAAGGGAAGAAAACATAAGAGGAGAAGGTGATGTGAAGATGGAGGTAGAAATTGGAGTAATGCATCTGCAAGAAAAGAAACTCCATGGATTGCCAGCAGCCACCAGAAGCTACAAGACGCATGGAATGAATTCTCCCTCGGAGCCTCTAGAAGGAACCCACACTTCTGACACTTTGATTTCTGACTTATGGCCTCCATAATTATGAGGGGATACATTTCTGTCATTTTAAACCACTAAGTTCGTGGAAATTTGTTGTGGGAACCCTAAGAAACAAATACAGTGAAGCTACATCATTTTGCCTCAGGGGAAAAGGATACACTTAGTTCCCTTCTCATTATTATTATTATTATTATTATTATTATTATTTTGAGATGGAGTCTTGCTCTGTCGCCCAGGACGGAGTGCAGTAGCGCGACCTCCGCTAACTGCAAGCTCCGCCTCCTGGGTTCACACCATTCTCCTGCCTCAGCCTCCGGAGTAGCTGGGACTACAGGCACCAACCACCATGCCCGGCTGATTTTTTTTTTTTTTTTTTTTGTATTTTTAGTAGAGATGGGGTTTCACTGTGCTAGCCAGGATGGTCTCGATCTCCTGACCTCGTAATCCGCCCGCCTCGGCCTCCCAAAGTGCCGGGATTACAGGCGTGAGCCACCACGCCTGGCCCCCTTCTCATTATTCTTTGCTCAGTTAAACTCTCTCATCTTTCACGTATCAGCTTGTTATTTCTTCTGGAAAGACTTCCCTATGTCCCAGACTGTTACATCTTCCATGGTATCCTATAGATCCTCTATGATGAAACTCACCCATTTTAGACAATTATTCTTTTGATGCCTCACCTTGTGTGTGTGTTCCTTGTTTATTTCAGTATCCTGTAGAAACTAGTAAAGTGCTTGGCACATAGACACTTAATAAATATTTATTGCTTCACAGAGGAGGAGAGGGGATGGCATTTGAAAAAGTTAGCAGGATTTAGCTAGAAGCAAAATGGGATTCCATAGAAGAAAGGGATCTTGTAAAGATATGCAGGAATGAACACTTACGGTCCAATGAGAAAATGAGTTTAGAATAAACTATCTGAAGAGTTGGGGGAAGACAAGAATATAACATTCATTTGGGTCAGAGTATGAAGGGCTGGGTCTCCCATGCTAAAGCAATAGCACTGTATTTTTATTTTATTTTTTGAGACAGTCTTGCTCTATCGCCAGGCCGGAGTGCAGTGGCGCGATCTTGGCTCACTGCAACCTCCGGCTCCTGGGTTCAAGTGATTCTCCTGCCCCAGCCTCCCGAGTAGCTGGGACTATAGGCGTGTGCCACCATGCCTAGCTGATTTTTGTGTTTTTAGTAGAGATGGGGTTTCATCACGTCGGCCAGGATAGTCTTAATCTCTTGATGTCGTGATCTGCCTTCCTCGGCCTCCCAAAGTGAGCACGTTGTCTTTAAGGCCAGGACTTACGAACTCGAGTTCTTATAGGTGGTATTAAAGAGTGAAGTGTACAAAGTACTTCATTTTCTTCTTAATTATGCTCTGAGAACAAACAACCATAATAAACACCATAATAAATAGCATCTGACTGGGAGGACACAACAGAGTCATGGAAAGTGTGGTAACCCGGGAAGCATGTGCTCTGTTTACAGGCAGCAGGGTTTTCAGCTTCTGCCTATTGTTTCCATGTGGGAACGTGAGCACAGTGTTATCAGATATTGTAATTTTTTTTGCAAAAGAATCCGCAAACCTAAAATTTTATATAAAAAGAACTGGCTTGTAAATTTGGACAACCATTTCACTTTTAAAAAAGAGTGTGCATACCCATGCTGAGAGGACCTAACAAAATGTACCTGTAAACTGAATATAATTTGAGGAACACAAGTTTGTGATCCCTTTTAATCAATTAGAAGAATAAATATGAAGAAACTTCACTAATATTCTCTGTCTGGGTCTATGTAGGTCTGGCCACTCATCAAAGGGTTGGAAAGCAATGATATATGATTAATAACAAAATTGTGATATAATGTGAACGGCATTCTATCTTTGATGATTCAGAAGGCATTTTAGGGTCTTGTGAGGCTCCAGAGTTAAACTGATGATAACCAATTTTGGTAGTGTTATAGAACAGAAGTGCTCTTGCTCTCAGTATAAAATGTGAATTAATAGAATGTGATAACATTAATTTTTCATTCACTAATTCATAAATATATTTAGTGATTGCATTCTGAATGCCAAGCATAGGAGAGAGCACTGACAAATAAAGCAAAAACCTCTGCCCTCAAAGGACCTTTCATTTGATAACATTTTTCTGAATGGATGGAGTCATCATTTCTATATACTTCACCACACAGTCACATGCTTTAAAATAGCATTGGTCCCTTCAAGTGCTCCTGTTTAGAAGGATAATTATATTCTGCTGGTCTTTCATTAGCTTTCTCTAATGGTGTTCTTGTTTCCTGTGTTCAATTTATTGGCTTGTGTTGATTAGAATTCCAGAAATATCCTTGAATATACTATAACTTCAATTTTACAAATAAAAATGCAACCAATAATTTTATCTATTTTTCATTCAACCATATTTATTGAGTATCTACTATATGCTAGGACTTAGGTACATGGAATCCTAGAAAGTTCACAGTCAACAAAATAGACATGGTCCTTACAAGGCTTTCCATTTAATATGGGAGATGGACATTCAATGAATAAGTATATAGACATTTTGTTACAATTGTATTTATCTGTAAGTGCTCAGGAAGCATTTTATTTTATATTTTCCATAGGTTTGGGGGGAACAAGTGGTATTTTGTTACATGAGTAAGTTCTTCAGTGATTTGTGGGATTTTGGTGCACCCATCATCCACGCAGTATACACTGAACCCAATTTGTAGTCTTTTATCCCTCACCCCCCCTCACACTTTCCCCCAAGTCCCCAAAGTCCATTGTAATTTATGAATAGCTTTTGTGAGGTGGACTATAACTGCATGTGACTGTTGGAATTTTTTGACTTTATTTGACAAGCTATTAATGCCAAATTAACTTTACTTGTAAAACCTTCGAATTAAAAAGGAAGTCATAAATATTTTACATAAATATTTTCTTTAATAGGTCTAAAATGGATTGGAAATAAAGGACATTATATGAAATAATTATTACTGGGGGCATAATCAGGCAAAATAGTGAACATGGGACAGGAATAGATATATTCTTTATCTGTTTACAGAAACTTCATTCAGGTTTAAAGAAAAATTTTTCAAATCAGTTAAAGGGGGAAATTCTCTAGAGTTATTTCAACATCCTTACATAGTTTATTCAGTCTTTAGAGGAGAAATATGAATAAAAAGTAATATAGCTCTATAAGATATATAAATAATCAAGAAATGTCATAGACGTGAGATTCCATGGTGACTAGGTAAACTGAATTCAGAAACAGTTTGGATAGCTGGGATCAGCAGTTGTATAAATGGGTAAATTTCTCTGTCAAGTTCTCTGTAGTATCTGACAAAAAGACACAGGAGTTAGCTGAGAGGGCAGGCCTGGAGCTAGTGTGGTCGCAAGAGATAAGGAAAGGAGCAAGACAAAAGAGAGTAATAGAAGACACATTCCAAAATGTCATGTGGAAATAAGAAGCACCAGGTCCTTGCCTCACCTCTTCCCACTCCTTCCCGGAAGCAATTATTCTGAATGCTTAGCTGTTGTTGCTGACATTACTGCCAATACTTAGTAAACTCACTTCTGTTTATTGATTTTTCAGTTCTAGATAATAGCTAATAGTTTTTATTTTGGCAGGTGAGAAACTTGTTTTTTTTATCCAGCTTCTCTCCTCCCATCCCATATACATATTTGGTTAAATTAGTAGCTAGTGTTTATATTATGGATGGTTCAGTTTATTATTGAGCCAATTGGTTTGCTGTGATCTTCTGTTTTCTTTTCCTGAGAGTTAATATTTGAATTTTTCATTTGTATATGTTTTGGTGTTCTCTGGTATTAATCTATTTCCTAAATACTCAAAAAATTTGAAAGAACCAAGCATATAATTGTCAGTTGTGTCTTTTTCTTGACAATCCCTCTAGAGCCTGCTAGCTTCCTGCCTCAATCTTGGTAGCCAATCTCTTTGTCTCTTGGTCTACTGCCCAGATAGTACCTTAGTATTTCTGTTCATTGTTTCCTGGATCTTATGTCTTCTTTTTCTTAGCTTTTTATCCTTGTTTTGCTGGGGCACATCCTCTTGTAACTTCCAAAAAGTGAGACAGTTAATGGAAAGTTTTGGTTTAAAGGATATGGAATAATCTCTTCATTCATTAATTCAGCAAATTTTTTTTAGCACTCGCACTGTGCCTGGTATTCAATCATTTCTCAGAAAAACTGATTTTATTAAGACATAAAGCAGATCATGCCACTGCTTTGTTTAAAACCCTTCAGATGCTTCCTTTTGTCCTTACAATAAATTCCAAGCTGGTTCCCAATGTCTTGCATGACTTGCCTCTACTTGATTCCAGGAGCATACCTGTCTCTTTAGTACAACAGGGCCTTTTCCATTGCCTGAGTGGCTCTTTTCCTGGATCTTCACACGACTGGCTCCTCATTATATAAGATTTAGTTTAAATGTTATCTTCTAACAAAGGCCTTCTCTGAATGCCCTCTCTAAAAAGTCTCTGACCTCTTTTAATCTCTACCACAGTGTCTTGTTTATTACCTTTCTGGCAATAATAAGTATTTTCATAAACACATTGATTTACTTTATTATTGCCTATCTCTCCTATTAGAATGTAAACTTGATGAGGGCTGGGACTTCTTTGGTTTATTCTTTATTGTGTTCTTGGAGACTAGTGCAGTGTGGGGAACAAAATAGCCTCCAAGTAAATATTTGTTGATGCCTAAGTGGCTGCAATCAATTGGAAAAATTTAGCTAAAATGACTGGTCCATAAGACTCTATTATTAAGGGAAAGGTGTTTAGAAAAATGAACATTTCTTCTGTATTCATGGTTCTTGTGTCTTACTCTGATCTCTTCTCATCCCTGGGCCTCATGGGCTCCAGCTGCACTGACCTTGCTGTTCTCTTCAGTAAGCAGTATGTTCTGCCTGGAGTCTGCAACACAGTATTATAGTCTCTCATATGCCTGACTGATTTCCCCTTGATCTCAAATCATCTAATCAGCTTTCAAGTTTCTGTTCCTCTGTGGAATCTGTCTTGACTTTCTAAGGATGAGTCAAGTGGTTCCTAGGTTCCTACACTCTCTGTATTACCTTTAACAGTACTTAGCACATCATCATTATTGCCTCTTTACTTATCTGTTGTTCATCAAAGAAATAAACTCCTAGAAAGCAGAGAGACTGAGCCTTGTTCACCCTTTGATCAGCACACACAATGGATGCCTCAAAATAGCCACTCAGTTAATATTTGTGAATCTTGTTGAAAAATATAGAGAAAACAATATGTCAAGAAAAAATGTTTTAGGGGTAGAATGGGCAAACAGCAATCTGTTGAGAGAAGTTTTTTATTTTTATGTGTTGATATTCAGGTAATAATAGCATAGCCTGAAGAAAATGGAAATAATAATGTTGTGTAAGCATACAAGAAATGATGGAATGTGTAAATGCCCAAGCCACTTCAGAAAGTAGTGTTCTACTGGGAATGAGATTTCTGATCTTAATGCATGAAGAGATGCTAACTCTCAGATGAAATGGTTATGTTGATGAACACAAATGTACCCATGCACACAGTGGTAATAACTAACAGTGGGAAATTGGATGCAAGTTATTGTTGCTCTAATATGTGCTGGGAATTGCATTAATATGCTTTATGTATATTATCTCTTCTAAAACAATAACTTAATGTCATCTCTACTTTAGAGATAAGAAGTAGGGAAGCCATTTCTTGGTTTCCACCTCTGACGGACTTCAAAACTTTTGTTCCTCTGAAATGAAGAAGATTGAGATTCAAAAAACCACACAAAAGATCAACAAATCCAGGGTTTGGGGTCTTTTTTTGAAAGAATAAATAAGATTGATAGATTGCTAGCTAGACTTCTACTAGCCCTATGAAAATAAAAAGAAATCTCTAAAACACAGTGGGAAATTTAAGCCAAAACTACTATGAACACCTCTATGCACGTAAACTAGAAGACCTAGAAGAAATGGATAAATTCCTGGAAACACAATCTCCTAAGATTGAACAAGGAAGACATTGAATCCCTCAACAAACCAATAATCAGTTCCAAAATTGAATCAGTAAAAAAAAAAAAAAAAAAAAGCCTACCAACAAAAAAGCCCAGGACCAAATGGATTCATTGCTGAATTCTACTAGATGTATAAAGAAAAGGTGGTACCATTCCTACTGAAGCTATTCCAACAAAACTGAAAAAGAGTCTCCTCCCTAATGCATTCCATGAGGCCAGCACCATTCTGATACCAAAACTTGGCGGAGATACAACAAAAAAGGAAAACTTCACGCCAATTCCGTTGATGAACATACATGCAAAAATCCTCAAAGAATGCTAGCAAACTGAATCCAGCAGCACATTAAAAAGGTAATCCATCATGATCAAATAGGCTTTATTACTGGGATGTAAGGTTAGTTCAACATGTACAATCAATAAATGTGATTAATCACATAGAACTAAAGACGAAAACCCACATGATCATCTCAATGGATGCAGAAAAGGCTTTCAATAAAATTCAACATTTCTTCATATTAAAAACCCTTAAAGAAATAGGCATTGATGGAACACACTTCGAAGTATGGGAGCCATTTATGGCAAACCCACTGCCAACATCATACTGAATGGTCAAAAGATGAAAGCATCTTCCTTGAGAACTAACACCACACAAAGATGCCCTCTCTCACTACTCCTATTTAACATAGTACTGGAAGTCCTAACCAGAGCAATCAGGCAAGGGAAAGAAATAAAAAAGGCATCCAAATAGGAAGAGAGAAAGTGAAACTATTTCTGTGTCTAGATGACATGATTCTATAGCTAGAAAACCCCATAGACTCTGCCCAAAAGCTCCTAGATCTGATAAACAACTTCAGCAAAGTTTCAGGATACAAAATCAATGCACAAAACTAGTAGCATTTCTACACACCAAAAATGTCCAAGCTGAAAACCAAATCAAGAACTTAATCCCATTCACAATAGCCACAAAAAGAATAAAATACATAGGAATACAGCTAACCAGGGAGGTGAAAGATCTCTACAACTGTACTTACAAAATGCTGCTTAAAGAAATCGGAGATTAGACAAACAAACGGAAAAACATTCCATTCTCATGGACAGGAAGACTCAATATTGTTAAAATGGCCATATTATTGCCTGAAACAATTTGCACATTCAATACTATTCCTGTCAAACTACCAATGACATTCTTCACAGACTTAGAAAAAACTAGCTGAAAATTCATATGGAACCAAAAAGACTGAGTAGCCAAGACAATCCTATGCAAAAAGAGCTAAGCTGGAGGCATCGCTTTATCCAGACTATACTATAGGACTATAGTAACCAAAACAGCATGGTACTGGTACAAAAATAGACACATAGACCAATGGAAGAGACTAGAGAGCCCAGAAATAATGATGCATACCTATGACCATCTGATCTTTGACAAAGCTGACAAAAACAAGCAATGGGAAAAGGACTCCCTATTCAATAAATGGTGCTGGGATAACTGGCTGGTCATATGTGGAAGATTGAAACTGGACCCTTTCCTGACACCGTATACAAAAATCAACTCAAGATGGTTAGATGAAAGACTTAAATGTAAAACTTAAAGCTATAAAAACTCTGGAAGATAACCAAGGAAATACCATTCTGGACATAGGCCTAGCAAAGATATGACAAAGATGCCAAAACAATTGCAACAAAAACAAAAATTGACAAGTGGGATCTAATTAAACTAAAGAGTTTCTGCCCAGCAAAAGAAACCATCAACAGAGTAAACAGACAACAGAATGGGAGAAAGTAGGTACAAATCACACATCTAACAAAGGTCTAATATCTGGAATCTATAAGGAACTTAAACAATTGAACAAGCCAAAAACAAATAACCCCGTTAAAAAGTGGGCAAAGGACATCAAGAGACACTTTTCAAAGGAGACATACACACAGCCAACAAGCATATGAAAAAATGTTCAACATCACTGATCATCAGAGAAATGCAAGTTGAAACCACAATAAGATACCATCTCACACCAGTCAGAATGGCTGTTATTAAAAAGTAAACAAACAAACAACAGATACTGGTGATATTGTGGAGAAAAGGGAATGCTTATAAATCACTACTGGGAATGTAAATTAGTTCAGTCATTGTGAAAAGAAGTTTGGTGATTTTTCAAAGGACTTAGAGCTACCATTCAACCCAGCAATCCCATGATTGAGTATTCACCAGAAGGAATATAAATCATTCTACCATAAAGACACATGCATGCATATGTTCATCACAACAGAATAGCAAAGACATGGAGTCAACCTAGATGCCCATCAATAGTAGACTGGATAAAGAAAATGTGGTACATATACATCATGGAACACTACATAGCCATAAAAAGAACAAGATTATGTCCTTTGCAGCAATTTGAATGGACCTGGAGGCCATTATGCAAAGCAAACTAACACAGGAACAGAAAACCAAATACTACATGTTCTCACTTATAAGTGGGAGCTAAACATTGAGTATATATGGACACAAAGAAGGGAACAAAAGACACTGGGCCTACTTGAGGGCAGAGGGTGGGTGGAGGGTGAGGATTGAAAAACTACTTATTGGGTACTATGCTTTTACATGGGTGATAAAATCTGTACACCAAAACCCTGTGACACACATTTTAACTATATAAGAACCTGAACATGTACCCCTCAACCTAAAATAAAAGTTAAAGTTAAATAAATAAATAAAAACTGTCACCTTTTCTTTGTACTATTTTTTAAAAATTAATTCTGGTGATGGTAACAGCGTGGATTTGTTCCTGAACTCTATTCTATGCCAATGACCTGTTTGTTTATCCTTGTATTAATACCATATTGTCTTAGTTATTAGTGTTTTATATAAGCCTTGCTATTTTGTGATGTAAGTTCCATTTTCTTCTCATTCTCCTCCCCATTTTCTTCCTCTCTCTCTTCTTTCTCCTTCTCCTTTCTCCTTTTCTTCTTAGCCTTTTTTCCTTCATGTTCCTCTTTCAAGATTATCTTGGTTATTCCTGACTCATTGCATTTCTACATACATTTTATAATCTCATCAATTTCCACCAAAATTTCTGGAAATTTTATCAGAATGACCGAATCTGTAAAACAATTTGGAAATAACTGCTTTATAAAATCAAGTCGCTAGGTCTATGGATATGGGATATCCCTCTGTTCACGTAGGTCTTAATTTTTCTTACGTTATGTCTTTAATGTTTTGTGGTTTTCTGAATATATGTTTTGCATAATTTTCTTCTGTGTATTCCAAGATAATCTCATGTTGGATGCCATTGTAAACAGTTTTTAACATTTAATTTAAAAACTAAAAAATTTAAATATATTTTTTAAGGTTTAATTTTTAAATATCACTATATAATTTATTGCCTTTAGCTGTCATGTACTATATTTGCTGGCTCTTTCTACTGGCTAGAATGTACACTTCTTACATTCTAACTATATAACTACAATAAAGTAGGAGACTATTTGTCTGTTTTGGTTTACTCATGTACCCCAGTACATAAAATAGTGCCCCATATTTAGTAAGCAGTCAACACTTATTTGTTGAATAAATTATTGAATAAATAATAAATCAATGAATAGTGTATTTAGTAGTTAGGAGCACAGATTGTGGAGTCAAACTAACTGGATTCAAATCTGGCCATTATCCTTACTAAATTAACTGAGTATGCAAACACACACACAAATTTATATTTATAATTGTATCTGACACATCTCAAGCACTTGGCAACAATCTTTTGAGATAAATACTATCTTTGTTGACATTTTGTTATGAGTAGATTGAAACAGTGGTGAATTGGTAAGAGGCACACAGTAAATGGCAGAGCTGGGATACAAATTCCATTGCATTTGACAATAAATTTAATGCTCATACTTTTCTTCGTGCTTTATGATACTTTTGAAGTTTTATTTTCTTATTTCTCTTATGTTTCCTTTAAATCTTGTTACATTGACCAGAAATTTCAGCTCTAATGACAGTGGTAATGAGGCATCCCTGATTAATATAGGGAGTTTGGACCATTCAAGCAAAAACCTCAAATGTCCATTGTTAATTGCTATGTTGATTTGAAGTATCCATTCTTCATAAGATTTCAGGCCTATCCTTTTCTTCTAGAGTTTTAATCAACAAAGTTTAATTTTACCAACTGTATTATTTAAATGATCTTAGAAGGATAAATAAGGTAGTCAATGTGAATACCTGTTTAATCTTATGAAGAAAACTGCTCGTAAATTGTAGGTACCATAATACAGTGATGATCTGAGGTGTGCCTATTGCTATAATATCAGAGATACCTTGATGTAAACTTCAGTTTTAACTATATACAGTAATTCCCAAATGCTATTTGCATTTCCATTTTTGTGATAGTACACTGAAGTGCAATGGATTCTGTACAGTCATTGGATCTATTAATCTTGCTTAATTCAATGATTATTTCTGAAGGTTACCTGTAGATGCTCTGAATTTTCTATTTAAACTATCTGTAAACAATGACAGCTTTATGTTTCCTTTCTAATTCTTTGTACTTCTCATTCCTTTCTCTTGCTTTACTGTATTGACTAGGACAGTGGTTCCCAACCTTCTTGGCAACAGGGATGAGCTTCATGGAAGACAGTTTTTCCACTGACTGGTGGTGGGGGAATGGTCTCGATATGATTCAGGCACATTGCATTTATTGTACACTTTATTTCTACTGTTATTACACCCTTGTAATATATGATGAAATATTTTTACAACTCATAATGTAGAATCAGTGAGAGCTCTGAGCTTGTTTTCCTGTAACTAGCCAGTCCCATCTGGGGTGATGGGAGATAGTGACACCCGAAGTGTGTTGCTTATGTCCAGTCTACTCCATAATCTCATTTTGGTTGCTGTCACTGCAGGAAACCCTGCATCACAAACACAGAATATTGGAAATGGAAGCAGAGTTTTCAGTGCTTTTGTGACAGTCTCACAATATTCTGCCTTGACTTTCATCCAGAATGTATGGAGATTTGAAGTTGTCTCAAACATACTGTTAAGGTTACCATCATTTGTAATCTCAAGCCGTTAATCCTCTTCTAGCACAGACAAAGTTGATTCACCTGGATTATTCACAAATTGATTGTGCATCCCTTCTCTCTCAGTTCAGGGGTCTTTTGTGGTTGGCAAGTATGCTCAAGCCCTTTTGAAAACTGAGACAGGTGATCATGCACCAGCTGGGGGAAAGAAGGCCCTGGGTCTATCTCTTTCAAAATCTCTGCTAATGTTTGAAACATGTCAGAAATTCCAATATTCACTTGTCGCTCCCATAATCCCAGTTTGATTTTGAATGCAGCCACTTTATCTGCCGACTTGAACACAGTTGTCCTTCTCCCTTGAAGTGACAGATTGAGTTTCTTGAGCAGGTTGAATATGTCACACAAGTAAGCAAATTTTGTGACTCATTCTTTGACACTAAAATCTGCTGCCAGTAGTGACTGTTTTTCTAAAAGAAATCTCTGGAGTTGCTCTTGTAACTAAAAAACCCTGGCCAGTGATTTACCTTTAGAAAGCCATCTCACGTCTGTGTATAAGAGAAAACGTGTGTGCTATGCGTCCATCTCCTCACAGAGCTGAGTGAACGGATGTGAGTTAAGGCCATGTACTTTAATGTGGTTGATAATTTAATCGCATCCTGCAAAATGTTAAGTTCAGGTGATGTTTTTGGCTAGCTAGCTTTTCTCTCTGGATGACACAGTGTGTAGAGTCACATTCAGAAGCCATCTCTTTGACCTGAGTAGTGAAACCAGAAAGTCCTCTAGTTATGGCAGCCTCTCCGTGTATGCATATACTCACACAAATTGACCAGTTCAGTTTTCCTGATATGTCATTATTCAAAGACTTGAATAGTTCAGCTGTGGTGTTGGTTGGCAACAAAAGCGCACATAACATATCCTCATGCACATCCTCCTGAAAAATATATTGCACAAAACAAGCACTGTTGCCTTGTCAACATCGGTAGACTCATCAACCTGAATTGCATACCATGGCGCCTCATTAATCCTCTTTACCAACCGTGCCTCAATATCCTCTGTTACTTCATCTGTTTGTCTATTTATGGTGCTAGCCAAAAGGGGAAGTCATGTCACCTTTTGAAGGGCATCCTCTCCTAGAAGTTCACAACAAATGTTCTTAGCAGCAGGCAGGATCAACTCTTCACCAATGCTAAAGGGCTTCTTAGCTTAGCAGTGTGGTTAGCCACTAAGAATGATGGTTTCAGTGTAGAAACATTTGATGAAGTGGTGGCCTTCAATAATTGCTTCTGTTCTTTGTGTTCACTTTTCTTTAAAAAAAAAAAAAAACTCCAAAGGCTTGTCTTTTAATGCAGGGTGATTGGTCTCCATGTGGCAGAACAGTTTTGAAGGTTTCATGGCTTTGTTGGATAGCCATTCACTATATATTAGACAAAGTGAGCTTGGAGAATGTGAACACTTGTTGCAGCGAACACGTAATTCAAGTAGGACTCTTGGTATTTTCTGTTAAATGCAGCTTTTTTTGGATTGGCAGTCTCAGAGTCTTCTGCTGGCTCATCACGGGGTCTTTCCGCCTTTTCAAAGAAGCTCTCCAGGGCGTTTTGTCCTCATTTTGGCTGGGGTTAGCTTGTGGGCTTACCAAAACTGTGACTGAGACAAGTGTGCAGTGTGGGAAAGAGGTGTGAATGGAAGTGGTAAGTAAAATAATGGGCGGGCTGCATGCAGACTAAAATAAGTGTTGGATTCTGACTTAAAGCCTGCCACCAGATGCAGCTGTACAAATTTGAAGTACATCAACTCACTTGCCACTATAAAGCCTGCCACCACTTCAGCTCTACCTCAGATCATCAGGCATTAGATTCTCATAAGGAGCACACAGCCTGGATTCCTTGCATGCGTAGTGCACAGTAGGGTTTGCACTCCTGTGAGAATCTAATGCCACCACTGATCTGATAGGAGTCAGAGCTCAGGTGGTAATGTGAGCAATGGGAAGCGGCTATACGTACAGATGAAACTTCCATTGCTCACCCACTGCTCACCTGTTGCTATGTGGCCTGGTTCTGGTAGTGGCTGCTACCAATCTGTGGCCCAGGGGTTGGGGACTCCTGAACTAGGATGTGCAGAACAGTGTTAAGTAGAAGTGGTCACAGATTTTTTTCTCAGTCTCAGGGGAGTAATGTTCAATTGAATATACTCTTTGCTTAATATTTTACAACTATCTATCTTAGTTTTCTGAGTATAATAAATGAGAAGTTAATTTTATCAGTGTTATTTTCAGCATCTATAAAGATATTTTTTCTCTCGATTTTATTAATGTGGATTATACTAATTGATTTTAAATGATTATATCAAATCATACTTGTTCATATCATTTATATATAATTGTATTTAGAATACTAAGCTTTTGTTAAGAGATTGTATCTTCATGAACGATATTGATCTTTTTTTTTTTTTCATTTCTAGGAGTAATGCTAGAAAAGAAAGAATAAAGGGAAAGATAGGGAAAGCAGTTGAGGTATTCTTTATAAATAAACAGAAGGAGGGGAGTATTAACTGCCTATCATCTAGGCAAGGAAAAGTCCATTCCATGCCCTAGTTGTACTTAGTCCATCACTGGTCTTTTTGTACCTTCTGGCCAAACAGGAATATGAGGCTGGGTGAAAAAGAGAAAATAGTTCTCCTTTTTAAAAAATCTTTTTTCTTTTCTGTCCATGATGTTTAGGGATGTTGGAAGAACTCTGTTACAAATTGAGGTCACATGCAAACTACATAATTAAGTTGTTTTCTTCTTCCATCCTTAAATAGCTATATTGAGAGGAAATTTAAACTTTACATAATTAAATTTAATTTACATGTACTCAAAGGGTAAATTTGTTATATATATAACTCCTAAAGTTCTGAGACATTCATTAGCATTTTCAGTAACTTATTCTTAGAAAGTCTTGTTTTGCCAGAAGTTGGAATTTATTTCAAAAGGTTTCAGTGTATTTTAGAATTTTTACCTACAAGAGTTGAGTATGTTATAAATATGGTAAACATGCCACTCCCCATTCCTACACAGCACTGTAGTGATGTGTTGCCAATCAAGTTGGCAGGTGCGACTCTTGAGACATGTTGTATATTATGTCCACTTTGTGGATGAGCATGTAGCCAAACAGGTTTGAGTTAACACCATGTAGAGTCACCCCTTTCCATCGCTGCAAGGAAGAGTTAAGCAAAGCTGAGAACCAGGAGCCTCTGTTTGAGCGGTTGCCAAATCTTGTCTTCTATGTATATTTTTAAAGATTCCAAACTCTTTTATTAAAGAGTCATTACATTTTTATTCAATTTAAAATTACCCTCTTTATTTTACTAATTCTGGCCTTCAATAACAGGATGAAAATAACATCAAAGAAAACTGTAATGACCTAAGCAAAAAATTTTAAAAAATCTTTTCCTTCTTTTAATGATATTTTTAAAAGCAGTGAATAATGCTATTTTTTTGTGTCACCAAGGGCACAGAAAACTCAAGTATGGGGCTGTATTTTCACCTAAGCAAGGTCCTTTTTTTCCTTCCCAGAGAGTACTTCATTGATACAAATACAGTAAACATAGAACAATAAAGTTATTATTGATTTATTTCATTTTCTTAGGGAAGCAAACAATCTGAAACTCTGCTACCTTGAAAAAATGACTGTAACTTGTGATCAAAACTTCTCAGAAATTGTAACACCAGTGACCACAAATTAGGAAACTTGGGCAGCCTGTTAGGCTGACTGGGTTTTTGCCAGACACCTGCAGCCTCACAGAATACCTGAACTCCTTGGCAGTATCTTTCTGTCCTTTTTTCTCAAAGTCTACTCCCATTCCCCCGACACCATAATAAACATTGGATGTTGAAAGTGTATCAAGGTTTGCAGAATATGCAGTATTGTTTTGAGTAATTGTATTTTCAATGGACTTGATTGACATTGTATTTTTTTATTTATAAAAAAGATTATTTTATGATGCCATATGGAAACCTACTTCACTACTTTTAACAGCTCCCTTAAGTTGTTTTTGAACTAGGTTGCTTCCAATTCTTTGCCACCACAAATAGTACCACAATGAACATCCTGAGGCCTTATGGAGCTGTGTGATAATTTCTTTAGAATATATGTACTCAGAACTGAAAAGACTGGTTAAAGTATGCTTAATATGATTAAGTGGTGCCACTTTGTTCTCTAGAAGGGCCATAGGTTACACTGCTTTGATGCACTCATAAAGGACCCCATATCCCACATCCTTGGCTAAATTTGGCTTTATTAAGCCAATATAATTATGCCAGCACAATAGGCGTGAAATGTTTTTTCACTATTGCATTTCTATGATCTATTTGCATTTCTCTGATTAATGATACTTTTGAGCACCTCTTTACATGCTTATTTTCTGTTATGCACGTATTGTCTGTTTATTTTCTTTGCATGTTTTTCTAAAGATCTCAGTAAATTTGCAGGAGTTCCTCATATCTCTCATCAGATATCACCAATATTTTCTCCTATTTCAATAACATCATTAACACAGTGACCAACAGAATATGTGGTTTAAATAAACTGTGGTAAAATATACAGAAAAATGTGGCCATCTTAACCATTTTTGTGTGTTCAGTAGTGTGAAGCACATTCACATTGTTGTGCACCAATTTCCAGTACTTTTTTTATCTATCAAAACTGAAACTTTATACCCAGGAAACAGCAATTCTCTCTTCTCCCCTCCCTCTAGCTCCTGGCAACCACTATTTTACTTTCCATGTCTTTGATCTTGGTACCTCATAAAAGCAAAATCACATAGTGTATGTATTTTTGTGGCTGGTCACAGAAAGTTTTGATAATCAAATAAATCAGTGCATTTGGTCTTAGCGATTGTATATTCGAAATTTTAAGAGGCCCTTTCTCTTTCTTAGGTCACAAAGATTCTCCAACATCTGTCCTGAAACAATAAAAGCTACGTCTATGACAATTTTACAAAGATACCTTATAGTTTGCCATTACTCATTTAGATCTTTATTTCATCTACAGTCTACCTTCAAATGCTGTATGTGGTTTTACTCAGGCATCCAGTTTTATTTTCTCCAATTAGTGAGCCAGTTTTCCCAATATTATCTATTGAACAATCCTTTCTTTTACTATTATTTGTAGTCCAACCTATATTACTTCCATATCCATTGTCTTATCTCTAACTTGCATTTTGTTCCATTAGTCTATCTATCTGTTGCTGCAACAAAACTATGTTGCTTTATTTAAAAAAAAGATTATTCATGTACCTTTATTGTTCCAAATATATCTCATAGTAAGTTTATCAAGTTTCTCAAAACATTTTATTAGAATTTTGCTTAGGGTTGCTTTAAATGTGTAAGTGAGTTTCAGTCATTCTATTCAAGTGCGTGAGATGTCTTTTCATTAATTCAGCTAATCTTCTATATCTTTTGCTAGCATTTTAACATTTTCTCCATATTGCCATAGTCCATTTGGGCTGCTGTAACAAAATACTAAAAGCTGGGTAGCTTATAAATGATAGAAGTTTATTTCTCACAATTTTGGAGGCAGGGAAGTCCAAGATCAAGATGGTGGCAGATATAGCATTTGTGGAGTGCTTGCCCTCTGGTTTATGGATGGTGTCTTTGTGCTGTAACCTCAACTGACAGCAGGGGCTAGGGATCTCTCTGAGACTTCTTTTATAAGGGCACCAATTCTATCTGTGAGGGCTCTGCCCTCATGACCTAATCACCTCCCAAATGTCCCACCTAATAATGCTATTACCTTGAGGATTAGGATTTTAACGCATGCATTTTGCGGGGACACAAACATTCAGATCACAGCAGAGATTTTTATAAATTCTTGTTAAAATTCCTAAATACATTGTAGATTTTATTGCAAGAGTCAGTATTCAATTTTAAATGTTATTTTCTATTTGATTATTACAAGTGTTTAGAAAATTAGTTTTTGTATGTTCCACTAACCCCTCTGTATTGAATCTTTTGTGTATATTGTAGCTGGACACTGCCAAAAGACTTAGTGACCAACTGGACTAAATGAAGGGATTAAATTGATCTGAGTGTCTCAAGGTATAGATTGTACTGGATTCCTCCTGTGTACTGCTGCACATGCTTTCTGCCTTATTTCTGATTCCAGCCAACGGTCCTACATAGAGTTAGACCAATTTCATGTTGACCACATGTCCATTGCTGGTCATTTGTTTCCTGCCCTGGAACATCTCTGACTTAAGGAACGTGATAACTATGGTAACTCACCTAACACTCACAATGGGCAACTCAGAACTGCTGGAGGCCAATTTTGAGGTACATTTGGTGGCTCCACAGTTGATTGAGCACCAGTTTTCCACATTGGTTAGCAATTTAATAACACATCTTTGTATAAGCTTGTCCCTCTTCTCTTTTTCACCTTTTGTTGTAGTCAGGGTTCTCTAGAGAAATACAATCAATAGGAGATTATATATATATATATATATATTATAATATGTGTGTGTGTATATATATATACACACATGTATATCATATATATCATGATATATGTATATATACACATATATATCATATATGATATATTTCTTGTGTGTATATATTTTGTCTCATATATGATATAAATATATCAATACAATATTATATAATATGTATCATATATCTATATCATATCTATAATATAATATTGTATATATACACACGGTGTATATTTGGTGGCTCCACAGTTGGAAGTTGCTGCAGGGCAAGAAACATTGGAGAAGTCATTATAATGTGAGGAGAGGAAGAAAATATATCAAATTCTTTGCTCTAAGTTGACATGCTGAGCTTAGCTAAATTTATCCTAAGAATAGCTGCAAAATGCTGGTTGCTAATAGGACCCATCATTACCATTAATGGTTGGAACAGTCACATTTGCTTTTATTTACTGAATGAAAGAAAAACTGTTAACATTTTTGAATAACTCGACTTGGTCTAAAGATTAAAAGCATTGTACTATTTAACATGTTTGCAATAGAAAAAAGTTTATTTTTCCTAATTGACAGTAACTGTATATACATTGTTTTACCTTCATATAAATTTTAAAAAGAAACATAATTTTCTGATCTTGTATTGCCCCATTACATTAAGACTGCTAACAAGTGATATTTATCATATGGTGAAAATACTGCAATGCATGCAAAAAGGATTACATTTTGCTCTTGCATACACTTGACCTTTTAAGCTGCCTATCAATTGGAGAGATTTTTAGCTGTTAGCATTACTGACAGCCCTTTTTGTAGCTGACTGCTGGGAGATGTAGCAATCATTGGCACCAGTTAACCTCTGACATTTCCTTTATATCATGCAGCGTTATTGTCTGTTGGTTGAAGGCAATTTATTTCCACTTCCAGACTCTTGGTTTTATTTAATCATGCTTACACAGTAGTATTTAGAATGAAAAGAAGGAAGCTCTGCTAAGTTCTGCTAAAGTTTAGATTTGCCTTGAAAATTTCTGAAGATGCCCTGTGCAAATTGATGTTTTTATGCCACTGAATAGTTTACTCAAAGATGAGATAGTAGGGGCACCTTTAGTGTCAACCAGAGGGTGACAGCCAGTTGCCACTTTCTTTGCGCTGGTGTCTCTGAGGTGTAGTGGATTTTTTCCTAGTAGAAGTTTATAAGAATGGCTAACAAATCTCTGAAATTAAATTTTATTCTGTGAATGATCAGAAGCTCATTGAAATGATATCAGGCCCAAGTTGAGTTCTTCACAGATAATAGAAAAGGAAATAAATCTTTAAAGTGGTGATTACTGGGTATATACCCAAAGGATTATAAATCATGCTGCCATAAAGACACATGCACACGTATGTTTATTGCAGCACTATTCACAATAGCAAAGACTTGGAACTAACCCAAATGTCCAACAACGATAGACTGGATTAAGAAAATGTGGCATGGAATACTATGCAGCCATAAAAAATGATGAGTTCATGTCCTTTGTAGGGACATGGATGAAACTGGAAATCATCATTCTCAGCAAACTATCGCAAGGACAAAAAACCAAACACCACATGTTCCCACTCATAGGTGGGAACTGAACAATGAGAACACATGGACACAGGAAGGGAAACATCACACTCCGGGGACTGCTGTGGGGTGGGGGGAGGGGGGAGGGATAGCATTAGGACATATACCTAATGCTAAATGACGAGTTAATGGGTGCAGCACACCAACATGGCACATGTATACATATGTAACCTGCACATTGTGCATATGTACCCTAAAACTTAAAGTATAATAATAATAAAATAAAATAAAATGGTGAAAACCCACCTAGGTTAGTCTTGTCGAAAGCCAATTTAAATCTAATCTAGACTCGATTAAAAGTACAAGCAAGTAATATGACTCCTAAAAAAAATTAGTCTAAGCTTACTATCATTTGATTTATTACTAGTTGTCTGCTATACAGATGCTAATTATTAAATGTTGTCAAGAATTTTTATGTCTGCAATTTTATGAGCAATTTTTAAAGATGATTGATAAAAGGGATAGTAGGAAACACACAGGTTCTTGGGTCAAATCTGGATTAAAGTTTTCACCGTGTAATTTATCATTGGTGTGAACTGGGGTATATGATTTAATTTTTTAATGATAGTGTCTCACCATGTTGCCCAGGCTGGTCTTGAACTCCTGGCCTCAAACAATCCTCCCGCCTCAGCCTCCCAAATCAAGAGGATTGCAGGTGCAAGCCACCATGCCCAGCTAATGATTTAAAAAAAATAAAAATTGCTAAAAGTCATTGCATATTTATGATTGCTCTTTAAAAACTTTTATAAACTTACAAAAGTAAGCAGAATGTTGTTTGTGGCTATATCAGTATATAGTAAAACTATTATATAGTTTTAGTTTCTACCTGTGTAGAAAGGGTATTAAAATACATACTTTACCGGATTGCTGTCAAGATAATTTATGTAAAATAGCTGGTACAAAGTAGATACCCAATTTTTAGTAGACATTCTTAGATTTATCATTTGAAGTTAACCAGACCCTATGTGTCTTGGGGGCCCTGCAGAGCTGAGTGAGGCAGAATGATCTCCTTATTGCATTTTTGTCATGGATGCCAATTCTATAATTACTTGTGTTCTCCCTACTCAGGGTCATTTCTCTACTTAGATGAAGGATATCCACACTTTCAGACAGTAATCTGGACTAAAGCACCATAAACCAAGTTCATAGGCATCATTCTAGCAAGTGTAAAATTCTATAATGTTTGGTTTATAGCATCAAAAAAGATTTGAATATTTTTAGCTACTATCTTTGTAAATGATCTCATTATATATTAGTCATTATGAAGCTCTACTTTTTCATTTTTTAATAATTTTTGTGTTTATTCTTTGTGAAATGGGTCTTACAAACAAGAGTATAAAGAATGATCATGAAACATACACTTACGTAGCTACTATGGAGCTTAAAAAATATAAAACAGTAACAATGTATCTGAAGTTTCCTGTATTATTCCTCAGTCTTGCATTCTTCAAGCTTACCTTGGTTCTAATTTTTGGGTGGATGATTATTGTGCCTTTATAAAAATAGTTTTACTATATACTGATATGCCCATAAACAACATTCTGCTTACTTTTGTAAGTTTATGAAAGTTTTTTAAAAGTAATCATATGCAATGCCTTTTAGCAATTTTTATTTATTGTTTAAATCATTAGCTGGGCATGGTGGCTTACACCTGCAATCCTCTTGATTTGGGAGGTTGAGGATTTTTTGAGGCCAGGAGTTCAAGACCAGCCTGGGCAACATAGACCCTATCACTAAAAGGTTAAATAAATAAAATCATTGAAATAGTTGAGATAATTTTTTAATCTCTCAATTTGATGAATTACATTAAACGATTTTTAAATGTTAATCCAAACTTGCAGATACTTACATAAATGCAATTGATGCACGATATATTATATGTGAATTGTTGGGTTTGATTTGCTCATATTTTGTTTAGAATTTTTATTTTGATATTAATGGCTTATATTGAGTCAAATTTTCTTTCTTATACACTTCTTGTCTGTTTTCAAAATCAAAGATGTATATTGGCCTCTTCAAAGGAGACCAAGTGCTTCCACTTTTTCTCTTCTCTGGAACTGTTTATAGAAATTGGATTTCCTTTTCATTGAGGTTTGACTGAATTCCCCTGCAAAACCATGTTTTATTTGTGGAAGACATTTAATTACTGCTTTAACTGATGTAATAAATATAGATCTTTTCAGGTGGACCTAAGTTTTCTAAAGATATTTTCATGACATTTTCTAGGAATTTGTCCATTTTATTTAAGCTTTCAAATTTACTGTCACAAAGTCATTAATAATAATTTCTTATGTTTAACCTGCTTAATCTATAGCTCTAGTTACTTTCTTATTTCTAATCCTACTTATTTAAAATTATATTTATCTTTTACCATAGTTAAACCAGTTTATGACTTTGTTGAGGCTGTCTTTAAGTTTTTGTCTTCTGCTTTTATTAATGTTGGCCTTTATCATTTTTACTTCATTATTTCATCTATTTGGGTTCAATCTATATTCTTTTCCTGATTTTTTTAGGTTTGATATTTATTTCATTAATTTCTAGCATTTCTTGTTTTCTATTTTAAGTAACCAAGGCTATGAATTTTCCTTTATATGCCATTCTTCAAACTTATATATGCAGTATTTTTTGCTTATAAGTGTGTTCTAATATCTATATTAGTTCTTTTTTAACTCAAGCTATTAAGAAGTGTGCTTTTCAAACCCTTAATGTAGGAATTTTTGAGGATGTGTTTTTCTTGTTGGTTTCTAACTTAACTACATTGAGGTCAGAAAACAGGCTCTATATATGAGTAATTCTTAGAATATCTTTGAGAATTGGTTTATGGCACATGGAGTTTTCCTAATGTCCTGTGTATGATAAGTATGTGATTTTTCCAATTTTACAATAGAGTATTCTGCCTTTGTCCCTTGAATTAAGCTTAATTGTGTAAAAGTTTTGCTTTTCTCTCCTGCTTGGTCTTTTAGTGACTGAATGAGGTAAGTAAAATTATTTCATTTTTATAGTAGATTTGTTATGTTTTCATGTTTTCTTTGTAGTTTGCTCACTTTGTGCTTAATACATTTCGAAGCTAGGTTTTTACATTCGTGAGTTTAGAATTGTTATCTTTTTGGAAGATAAATTTGTATTAATATGTAATGATCCTTTTAATCACTGGCAATATCCCCATTTTAAATGTCTATTTTGCCTCATCTTACTAAAGATTTAGCAGCTTTTGTATGACTAGTGTTTGTTAGGCATTTTTTTTTAAGTTTGCTTTCAATCTTTCCATATATTTATGTTTTAGGTTGGTGGCATACAAATAACATATTGGGCTTGACAACCTCTACATTTTAACTTGAAATTTTAATCCATTTATATTAATTTGGATTACTTATAATTGTTGTAATTATGAGATTATTATTTATTACACTCCTTTTGACTTTTTCCCCCCAAATTATTGTGGTTTTATTTATTTTGTTATTCTCCTCTCCTTGCTCCACCAACACTAACTAGTGTGGATATTACTTTATTTCCAATATTTAAATAGATACTCTAAAAACTTTAACATGCACTTTAAGCAGCTCCATTGAGATATAACTCGTGTATCATCCAATTCATCGTATAAAACATACAATGGTTTTTAGTATACTCATGGAATTACGCAACCATCACAACCATCACATTTACACTATTTTCATCAACCTCCAAAGAAACCCTATGTCCATTTTAGTTAGTAGTCACTCTGCCTCTATCAGCAGTAAGCCACAACTAATACAGACTTGATTATTCTGGACATTTAAATGGAATACAATATGGTTTCTTTAAAGACTGGCTTCTTTCATTTTGTATAATACTTACAAGGTTTATCCATGTTGTAGCATTTATCAGTATTTTGTCACGTCTTATGACTGAATAATGTTCCATTGTATGGTTATGCTATGTGCTATTTTTCCATCATCAGTAGCTGGACATTTGGGTTGTTTACGTTTTAGCGATTATGAATAGTGCTGTCATGTACTAGTATTTGTGTGGACTTATGTCTTCATTTCTCATGTGTATATATCTAAGAGAAGAATTGCAAATCATATGGTAATTATTTAACTTGTTGAGAACTGCCAAACTGTTTTTTAGGTTAGCATTTTTTCCGATGACTAATGATGTTAGGCATCTTTTTACGTGCTTATTGGCCATTTGTATATTGTCTTTGGAACAGTGTCTGTTCAGATCCTTCACTCATTTTAAAATTGGGCTATTTGTCTTTTTATTTTTGAATCATAAGAGTTCTTTATATATTCTGAATACAAGCTCCTAGTCACATAAATGTTTGCAAACATATTTTCCTATTATAGGTTTTCTTTTCACCTTCTTCATGGTGTCCTTTAGTGTATAAAATTTTTATTTTGGTTGAGTTCAACTTATCTAAATTTTCTTTTGAAACATAGAGGTGCTACCTTACAACTGTAATAGTTGTTGGTTTAGGATCTGGGAATTTAGTATTTTGGACACATCCTTTTGTTCAAGACACAACAATTATTAGGAATAAATCCAAATAAATATATCAAGCTGCCTGTGTCTTAGTAGTTTACAGCCTGCCTAGGTATAAATATATTTGCAATTAAAACATTAAATAAGATTTACACATATTTAAACTTTTAGTATTGGCTTCAGAGTCTTGAAAGTTACTTATTAAAGTCCTTTCCACCACCAATCCTAATTAATAGTTTATTTACATCTAGCTCTGGACCTGTCTGAATGTTTTTCAGAGTTATTTTACCTACTTAAAAAACATCTACTTTAGCTTTTTGATAGTAAAAGAAATGGCAGATTATATCTGCATTACTAAGAATTTCACAGTATCAAGCTTTGAATTTTATGATTTGGTTAAAACAAAAGCAAAATGGCTGATTTTATTTTCACTTTTTTTCTAATTTCAAAATTTATTTTTGACAGCATTCTAATGTCAAACAAGATGCTGAAGTGTAGGAGTAGCCAAAAGATAAAGAGTCAGAGAAGTGCCTAATCTGGAGAGATAATTTTTATCTAAACAGGCCCAGGGATATTTTTGGAGAGCTGAAAAGAATAGCTTCATAGGATAGTTCTGCCAAGCTTGAACGGAGATATTTCCTTTTGCCACTGCGTGTGTGTGTGTGTGTGTGTGTGCGCGCGCATGTGCGTTCTTCCAAATTAAATGATTTCCATAGCTAGGCTGGCCCTTGGGAAGATAATCAGCACCTGCTAGCCCAGAGTTGGAGGAACATGGGATAGTTGGGTGCAGTTCCACCTAACAAGGGTTATTAGATGAGCTAGAAACCAGGGGCATGGAAATAAGAAAATACGCTTTTCTTCCTTTAAGCTGAATTGGTAGAGTAGAAAAAAGAGACACTTGAAAACCCCAACTTTACTATATTTTGACAAGTGCTGCAGAATCTTCCTCTAGTTTGCTAAGACAGCCTTATAGAAAATAACATAATCATGAGAGTGACATCCTGTCACCTTTGACAGATTGTGTTGGTTAGATGCAAGTCTTAGGCTCTGCCTGAACTCAAGGAGAGGAGATTATACAAGGGCATGGCTCATTTGGGTGTGTTCACCCCAGTGGGAAATGCAGTTTTCGGTTGCTTAGGCTCTGCGATACACAAATTGGAAGAATTGTTAAGAGAGCCTATCTGTTGTGCCTCCACCCTTATGTTTCAGGACAGGCTAGTGATCCAGTGTGGCTGGAGCCTATGACCTCTAGGGATGTTTCACTAGGGATAAAGCTGGAGAGGTACGTAGGACCCCAATTATTAATAAAGTGTCTGGTATATCACAGTAAGGAGTAAGGGGAGCCTGTGAACTCTTAAAGGAAGGAAACAATAAAATCTGAATTTTGGAAATATTTGGAAAGAAAGTGTATTGGGATTTTAGCGCTATGCAGTAAGTCGCTGTGTACTTAGCAGTGTAAAACAATGCACATTTAATAGCTCACATTTCTGTAGATCAGAAGTTTGTATAGGGTCCTCATTCTACCCATTGCAGCCTTAAGTAACAGACTGGTTACTACGTGGCCTTTGAAGTTCATGTATTAGCGTATCCTGATATCTGAAGGGGATTTTAAGAAGACAGTAAAAACATTGTTGTATATGACTGAGCTCAGGCCCCATAATGGGCAATCACACACAACTTTCTACAAGTGGTATGCAGTATATATCTATATTAGTTCTAATTCTGTATCACTAGGTAGTTGGTGTTTACCTCTAATCTCGGTAGCTGAGAAGCAGTCTTTGACCTCCTAAATTGAGTTCCCTCCTGCTCCCCTGCTCTTCCTTTCAGCTGTTAGTGCTGGAAAGTCAGATTCTTGGTTCCTGGTCCTCATTCCCCAGTTATGGCCTTTACTTCTGCATTTGCTCAAAACACCATCTTTAATCACCAAGTCTAATGGGTTCCTTTGCTACATCCAGTGTGCTTAGGAAAGTCATGGCTTCTGCTTTATGTCTAAAGACCATTTTCCTTCTTTGTTGCACTCTATAACTCAATGGTGATGGTTTTTGCTTTTAAACTAAGGAACATTGGCTATACCTGCAAACACACTCCATAAAGTGAAGTGAACTTGACAATTGAGACAAGGAATAGAAAAATGATTTCGACAAATATATATTGTTTTACTTATTTCTAGAAGTCCTTTTTATTCTCAGTCTGCTTCTTATTTCACATAGCCTCTTTTTGTGTGCTCATCTTTGTGATAACAAAGGAAACACCTTTATTTATTTATATTTCATACACGGCCCTTCTGCAAATCTATTGTTCCTACCAACTGTTACTTGTAGTGGCTTGCACTGTGGCCTTAGATTTATTGGTGAACAGATTGATTCTGGGGCTCTAACTCAAGCTAGGTTTTGTTTAAATTGTATGTGTTTCCCCTGTTACAGATGGCTACCAACTTCTAACTGCATTTATCTGCTTTGAGGATTTTTTTTCTCAGTAGGTGAGAACCAGGCTGTGTTCCTCATCTCTCTGCTAGTCCAAGATTCTGAATTCCAACAGGGTCAGTACTTTGCCTTAGTTCAGACCCTTGCTCACTTTCTTTTCTTTTCTTCTTTTTGGTGGTGGTGGCAGTGGGGGTATTCCTAGTGAAAGCTATGATTATTGTGCAGTGGGAGGGACCCTTTAATATCTCAATGGACATCACGCTGTATCAGAATCAGGCCTTGGATCATGCAGACACAAAGCAATGATTACATTTCATTTGTGATACTATTAAAGATTTTTTCCTGGCTGCGATAACTCAAAATATTTTACTTATTTCCCACTTCATGCATATTGATTTTTTTTGGTAATGGGAGCAGAAAATATGTGATTACCAGAGGAACGTCAATCAAGGCAGTGAGGTTAGTGAAGCTTCTAAAAGTAGAAGAAAGCGGAATGTATATTTTAGTTTGCTTTTATAAGGCATAGGCTAGTAGTGCAGAACAGGAACACTTCCTATTCATTGCTAACAACAAAGGCCTTTTATTCATAGCAAATTACATTCCTAGAAAAGTATTTTAATGGGAATAATTATTTTGACTCTGATTTTCTGTAATAATGCTATATGAAAAATAATACTTCAGATTTGATATTTTAAAATGTCCTTCAATAATGTATTGATAGGCATCTAACAAAGGACAGAGTTTGTTTTCTCTTCTATTGTGATTTTCTGAACATCTTGTATATTCTTAAAGTAATTGTGTACAAGAATTAGTCTCTGAGGGCATGAAATATATTTTATTCATCTTTATATCTTTATATACTTTGTATTCCTTGATCCAGTGCCTGGCATACAATAGTTATGCAATAATTATTTGTAAAATAAAAAGCCAAAGAAATATCTGGTTAGAAAAACTTTCTGCAAAAATAAAGCTTATGATTAAAAAGGAGGGAATTTATTAACACTAAGACATTTTTTTTAAGCAACAAAATTATCTATCATTACATTACTCCTTTTGTATCTTTAGTCACTGTAGCTTTGATTATGAATAGAAAAGGAATCTCAAATTGAACTATGAGTGAATAGAAATGTTCTTAGGGAGAAGTAGAAAAAGTTTTAAAATTCAACCAGAGTTGTATAAATAAATAATTCAGTAAATAAAAACAGAAAAAAAGAATGTTGAGACACTTTCTTAACATAAATTTACGTTATCTCATTAAAAAGTTTTGGTCAGTGGAGAGAGAACTGAGAGCTGAACCAAATATTAGTTGTGGAGCTTTAATCATATCTCAGAAATCAAGAATTTTGTCTGTGTAATTATTAGGGACTTGTGAAGCATTTTTGAAATTCCTGGGGTATTCATAGTCTTATTATTTTCTTGTTTTGTGTCAGTGGAAAGGTCTTTGAAATTTTCTACTGTGAAGAAAATTGACTCAATTGCTGTCAGTTTTCTATATTTTTGCCTCTCATTTTCACATACACACACCGAAGCACACAATCTGTTAACAAAGTGCCCCTCCCAAGTCCCTATTTTGTGTGTTTGCAGAACATGCTTTCTGCACATAGAATATACTTTCTTAGACTACTTCTTAGAAGAGAAGAATAGTGATGCCCAGTGTGGGGAAAAATGGTTAAATGTGGTTTACTTTTTGAAGAAAAACCTGTAACTAGACAGGTACATACATAGCTGCTGCTGGAATTAAGTCACTGGATCAATAGGGATGATTATTAATTCTTATTTTCTTAAACAATTCTTAAAAATTGAGTTCTTGATGTGTTGATGTGCTGTGAGGTGGTTAGAATTGTATACAATTCTTGTACAAAATTCACTCTATCTGAACTTGGATACCATCTGCTGAAATTCTTGAAGATTCCATCTTCCAAGAATATGGCCACGTTAATTTTATTTTCCAAGAGTCATATACTCTGCTTAATAAGTTATCTTGGTCAAATATTATTTTTCTTTTGTGCCTCTTTAAACTCTTTGGTCACTTTCCACCATCAATTCATAGAATCTAAGAGTTGGGGGGAATATAGGTCACATAATCCAGATTCCTGAAAATGCAACCTTGGCTCTATCACAATTCTGACAACTTCTGCTTTACACAGTAACAAAAATACTCAGTCCATTCAATGGAAAGTTAGTATTAATAATTTAAAAATATGACTAAGCTTGAACTTTAACCTGCCCTTCCTCCACTGCCACCTCTTTATTCTCATTGTGCTTTGTGTTCTGAGTCTGTTAGTCAAATTCTTAGCTTTATATAATCATTGAATTCTATTACTCATACCCATATATTCACAAATTGTTGGTTCTACTGACTTTCAGTTTTCATAAAATAATGTAAGCCAAGGTGTTCTGTAAACTGTAAAGTGATCCTTGAATGTAAGTTATTGTTTAACTTATCAATATAGAATAAGCTATCGCCCTTGTTTAAACCTAGGTTTATCCTTTTTATGAGCTTTGGGTTTCCATGCTCTTTATCCTCTTAGTTTCTCGAAACAGATGAGTAGTTATTACTTCTGCTGTTTGTCCTCCTCTAGATCAAAGGACTCCAATTCTTGTCCGTAGTATGTAAAGAAATTAAATTAGTCAATAGAGTTTTGGTTTACTGATAGATTTAGTCTCTGAATCTAAGTCATATTTATCCAAATATAACCACAGTATTAACATATTGTCCATTTTTTTGCCCCAATTTTTTTTCCAATTATTTATTTGATTTCTAAAAATAGAAAAAGGAGGATTGGGGAAAAATACTATAGTTTAATTCTCAAAAAACTTTGAGTCAGGCACGGTGGCTTACGCCTGTAATCTCAGCACTTTAGGAGGCTGAGGCGGGGTGGATCACCTGAGGTCAGGAGTTCGAGACGAGCCTGGCCAACATGATGAAACCCTGTCTCTACTGAAAGTACAAAAATTATCTGGGCATGGTGGCAGGCACTTGTAATCCCAGCTACTTGGGAGGCTGAGGCATGAGAATCACTTGAACCCAGGAGGCAGAAGTTGCAGTGAGCCGAGATCGTGCCACTGAACTCCAGCTTGGGGGATACGAGCGAGACTCTGTCTCCAAAAAAACAAAACAAAACAAAAAAACCCAAAAAGAAACTTTGTTAGGTAGGTATTTTTATTTCCATTTCACAGATGAGGAAACTAATTTTCAGAGAAGCTTCTAAATTTACCCAAGTTCACATGTCTAAAAAGTGGACTATAAAAATATCTTGACAAATAAGAAAAGGAATAGTAATATACTTAGAAAGCCTATGAAACAACCAAAACATAAAAGGAAATGTAACCAAGCCTCATATTTTAATCTATCCTTGGTAAAAAAGCAAGGCTATAATTATAAAGCTATGAGCGATTCTTCATTTAAATACCAATTTGATAATTATATCCAGAAGATTCCTGAAAGGAAAATAAGTGAGAAGAGTTAGAAGAATGCCATCTTCAATGCTGAACTCCATAAAGGCCTCAGGTCACAGAGAAGATAATGGTGGTAATACTAAATCGTAAAACTGTACAGTACTAACAAATACTAATACAAATGAATAATATTTGTGTTTTTATAATTTACAAATTTATTTTTAAGATATTACTTCATTTACTTATCAAATTAATCATTCTACAGAAACATCAGCGGAGATGCAGCCATTTTGCCTGTGAGAGTTGAGAAAATAAAATTTCATAGACTTAAAATGATTGGTCAAGGGTAGAGTGTAAAATATCTAAAAGGGAAAGCGAAATTCTAATTAGGTTTTGTATAATGCAGATTTAAAGAGCAATAGATAATCACTGTGTAATTGGTTTTACTTTTAGATAACTTGAAATACAAGTAGGAAAAACAGACTTCTCTTTATTTTTAGAAGTGAGTGTTTCTTGCCATAGCTTGAAGAGGTTTCTTACAGGTTTTCTGAAATTATACCTGAAAAATAGGAAGAAAACAATGATTTGGCAGAAATGCTTTCTCTTAGTTGTATCTGTACTCAATCATATGCAGCATAGAGTACCCTGGTACCCAGGAAGTACCATCTATTTGTCACCACGGTGGAAGGTAAACAGGGCAGGCAGTCCTTGGGCAAAAATTGTAGAGCACAGAAAGTAAGATTTTTTAAAAAGGCATCTTAAACTTCTCTTCATGTATTGGGAAGATTTTGCTTAAAACTAACATTCTCTGCATTGTGGAAGCTCACTCATCTTCTGTAAGAATACCCGGAGGTGTCCTTACACATGTGCTCCTAATTGGTTATTTTCAATTTAATGTGAAGGAGTGAGAGTTAATATATTTCTTTTTCTGCAGGGCATTTGTATTTGCAAATTTCTCAAAACCTTGGTTCTACCATTGGAATGTGAACACCACTAAGGCAGGAGATATTTCTTAGGTTTTGTTCTCCATCTGCCTCAGAGCTCTGCATGTAGCTGGTGCTCAAAAGCACTTGCTGAGTGGACTTGAATTTACGATTAAATTATTCAGAGATCGAATCCCTGTCTCTCAGTAATCTGGTTTAGCCGCCTTTGGAATTGGAGTGAAGAACAGAAAAGTTGAGGTGGACAATTTTAAATGACTTTGCAACTAGATAAAGTGAAATCAGTTCTACAAATTGTAAGTTAAATTTTGATTTGTTGTGCCACAATTGGGTGCTGACTGCTGGTGAATGTCCCTCCATGCCTGTAATCCCAGCACTTTGGGAGGCCGAGGCAGGCAGATCATTTGCGGTCAGGAGTTCGAGACCAGCCTGGCCAACATGGTGAAACCCCATCTCTATTAAAAATACAAAAACTTAGCCAGGAGCAGTGGTGTGTGTCTGTAGTCCCAGCTACTCAGGAGGCTAAGGCACGAGAATCGCTTGAACCCAGGAGGTGAAGGCTGTAATGAGCCAAGATTGGGCCACTGCACCCCAGCCTGGGCGAAAGTGGGACCCTTTCTCAAAATAAATAAATAAATAAATAAAAATAAAATATTCCTCCAGTCTCAGTGCCCCTTGATCCTGTGCCAGAGAGCCTATGCTATGGGTGGATAGAGAGCACAATACTGAGTTATCCCACATCTAATGTTTTGAGGGTCACTGACATTCCACCCTACTCTGGAAACCTGGAGATGTCCTAGGTGAGAAACTCCCCTCTGCTGCTTATTCTTGGCGTCTCCCTCGTACCTCTCAGCATGTTCTCCCTTTTCATCTGCAGTTTCTTACTTCTCTGCTCTTGTGAGGCTCAGGCCTTCCCTCCTAATGTCTCTCTTTCCTTTCTTCTGCTCCAAGTTCCCAGGGCTAGGAAACAAGAGCGTGATCTCATTGCCAAGTATATATCATATGTTCTGTATCTCTCTATCTCACCATAGACTACAAAACTTTTGGCACTATCGCATATGGAAATTATATTATGGTGATTTCAATTCCTTGAACACTGACTTTCAGAGAAATATTATGAATTTCATCCTCATATCACAAACTTGCAAGATCAGGATCTTTATTAATTATCGAGGAAATCTGGCAGAGAAGGGTTGCTGGTTAAACCCCCAATCCCTTAGATGTTACATGACTCTTCCGTTATTTTTAGCCAACAGACTTTTCTCCTCCCCTACACTGAACAGAAGAGGCATTGTTGAGAACATTAAAAAAAGATACGAGAAAATTGGTTTTGTTTCTAACAAAGAGTTTTATTCTACAGATCAAAGGAATGGAATTAATTGATTTTTAATCTGACTTACTTAAATTGTGCTAGATAAGTTCAGAATGTTTATGAAAGGCAGAAATGTTTTCTCTTCAGAAACTTGCCATTAATTATAAGGAAAAGGGATTGAGTGGTCTGTCAGTTCACATCTTGTTTCCTCTTCCTCACTTCATGCTCCGTGCCAGCTCGTCCGGTCGGTGAGGTAGGGTTTCTGTGTCTGCATCACATTGCCCTGGTGTCACCTTCCTAGTTCTCTCCTACTCACTCATCCTCCCCCAGTTACGTGATCCCACAGAGGCCTTGTTGAGTTAGTAGAAACCAAAGGCTTCACACTGGAGGCCACGGGGTTCATCTGACCTTTAAATGTGTTTTATTTAGCCCACATATCACATTATTTAAAAATCCTGAGCCAGTACTTAAATACTAAGAGAGTTTCCATAGAAGTCCTGATTTCTAGATTCTTTTTAAAAAACTGTGCACACTGGTAACAGAGCTGGAAATGAGTATCTGCTGACCTCTTTATTCCAGACACGTTCTTTCCAATTGGCCGTAGTCTCTACCACGTTTTGTTTCTGACTCTGAGACTAAGCATCTATTTGCAGTATGGAAAGTGAGTAAGTTGACACTGGAATATTAGAATTCTTCTACTAGGTCCATTCCACTCTACCCATTACCCTATCGAGATCAAAGTCTGCGAATTCTGCCATAACAATCTCTACCTCTGGGAAAAAATAGTTGATTGGTGCTGTCATATATTTGCCTAAGAAGAACCTCTGAAATGTTGTTTTATTCTCAGGTAACACAGTAATTTGGTGTATTGGTCTCTTTTGCATTGCTATAAAGAGATACCCGGGGCTGGGTAATTTATAAAGAAAAGAGGTTTATTTGTCTCATGATTCTGCAGACTGTACAAGAAGCATGGTGCTGGCAACTGCTGCCTGGCCTCTGGTTAGGCCTCAAGAAGCTTTTACTCACAGCAGAGGCCGGGGACCCTGTGTGCCACATAGTAAGAGAAGGGAGCAAGAGAGAGAGGAGGAGGTTCCAGGCTCTTTTTAAACAACCAATTATCACATGAACTAATACAGCCAGAACATACTTATTATTGCAAGGACAGTACCAAGACCATGGGATCCACATCTAAGACCAAAACACCTCCCACTAGGCCCACCTCTAGAACTGGAGATCACATTTCAACCTGAGATTCAGAGGGGTAAAAATACAAACTATATTGCCTGGTGAACTTCACTAACAGAAAAGTCATTTTTCAGCAAAAGATTTTTTTTTCTGAATATTTGTTTTTTGATATGGAGTCTCATTCTGTCACCCAGGCTGGAGTGCAATGGTAAGATCTCAGCTCACTGCAACCTCTGCCTCCTGGGTTCAAGCGATTCTCCTGCCTTAGCCTCTCCAGTAGCTGAGATTACAGCTGCGTGCCACCACACCCAGCTAGTTTTTGTATTTTCAGTAGAGATGAGGTTTAACCATGTTGGCCAGGCTGGTCTGGAACTCCTGACCTCAAGTGATCCACCTGCCTCGGCCTCCCAAAGTGCTAGGATTACAGATGTGAGCCACGGCACCCAGCCACGAATAGTATTTGATGCTACTCTGTATGTTAATGATGCAAGATCACATCTCTAAAGAGCAAGGTTTGCCTCAGAGATGCATATTCCATCTGTTTCCCACAACCTCTAAATTTCAGAAACCTCTGTAGCAGTCCAGGAAGGGATTTGAGGATCCTCCTCACATTTATGGTTAAGAACCTGGCTCAAAGTGACACAGTTGCCAAGAGGCCAAACCAATATTTAAACTCAGGCATTGATGCTCTAAATCACTATGCTTGGAGTTCCATAGATATTTGTTAAATGGATAAATAAATCTGTAAAATGAGGCTTCATACTATTTCATATGGCTATAAAGATTAAGTTAGAACACCAGAAATTTGAGAATCACCTGATTTTTTTCTTCTTATCACTCATCAGTAATCAATTTCGCTTTCATGATATACCTCAGACCTCACCATTCCCTCCATCAGCACAGTGGCCCACCTAAGTCCAAGCTGTTACCACCTCTCCTACTGGACTAGACGAATAGCATCTTGTCTCCTTGCCTCCACTTTTGTGCCCTCTACAGTCTGTTTTCCACATTGCAGCCATAGTGCCCTTTACTGACGTCTTATAAATAAGATCTTCTCCTTCCTCTGCTAAAAAACCTTCAGTCCTTTCTTAGTGCCCTCAGGACACATAACTGTGAGCAGCATGGACTTGGCCTGCCATTGCTGGTGTCCATGCTTGCGCAGCTCTGTGCTCCCTGAACCCATAGCCCCAGCCACGCTGGTCCTTCACTTCCTCCATAGCCTCCCTTTCTGTTTTGGGGACTTCCCAAATATTGCCTGGAATATTCTTACTGTTCCCCTTTCTTTGGCTTCCTTAAATTGATCTTTTTCAAATTTCCTTAGAGAGATTTTTCATCATCCTTAGTTTTTTGGTTTTCCTTCATGTGACATTTCACTCTTTATAGCTGTATAGTTATTTATGTCACTATTTTTTTGTCAACCTTCTGAACAGGAACGTATCTCTGTTGCTAACTATTGGTGCCCAGCATTAAGCATGTCCTATGTCCATCATAAATACTTGTTCACTTGAATTGTCTAAGATATGTACAAGGAAACGCAGAGCAGGAAGCATAGATGTGGATAAGGGACCGCTGCACAGACTCAGATGGTTTTTCTTCAGGTAGAGATGCAATCTTGCTAATTCTGATTTCGGTTCAAGGTTCAAGAGTGCCCCAGAATGATATGAGCTCTGATTAGAAAAGACTGTGGCATAGCAGAATTGGGTAATTTCTTGGGCTGTGCACGTGTCCTTGCAAGTGGAGGGAAGTGGGTACGTTTGAGGGAATATAGCTGAGTTCCTGTGGGATGAGATAGAAGAGGCAGAGAGTGCTAAATCAAGGCTGACTCTTGTTTCTGGGTTTTCTCACTTATTCTTCATAATTCCTTGACATAGGCAATACTATCCTTATTTTATATTTTGGGCTATATGTGCAGCATTTCCGGCAGCTTTGTTCTCCTCTAGAGAGTCTACAGCTAGAGAAGGGCTTACTGATCTGGACTGTCTTTTTGTGTGCTCACCTCACTTCTGAGAAGTGTGTGTTCCTCCGGCTAATTACTATGAGAACTCAACCTGCAGGGTGTAGGAGGGGGCAAAGGAGAAGAGTAGGGCTGCTGTCTCTTCCAGCTATTTTGCAACTCATGTGAAACATTAAAGTATATTAAAAAAAACCTAAAAACTATTATCTGAGATATAGTAAAAGTTTAAAAGGTAGTTATAAGTACCAGGTTGTACACTTTCCAGAGTAATGGTACCCTAGTCTTAGAGAAAGCACTTGCTAAAATATGTGTCATAAAATTGCTTTTCATTTTCCTGGTACATAAAGCTGAGAGGCATTAGGTGTCTTTGAACCTTGACATTTCCTCTCTGTTCTTGTGGCACATTATAATTTATCCTGTCAGCATGCCCCAGATTATTGCTGACTGATCTTTGTTGTGTGCATACAATAGATGGAGTGGAAATTTGAGGCTTAAGTCTCTTCAGAATTATGGACTCCATGTCTCCTATAAGGCTCCTGGTAAGTTTCTTGATTTGTTTGAAAGTCTTTCAAAGTGAATGGGTAGACTTTGTTAAGAAAACAACATACAATGTCAAGAACAGTAGAAGACACCATTGTTTACTGTTAAAAAGAAACCAGCTTCAGCGGCAGTTAAATGAACAGGTTCAGAAACAGTTATGTGACCAGGAAAGATAAATACAACTACTAAGATTTAAGTTCTGTTAAACCTAAGAAAGTTAAGTTCATAACAAAATGGGTAAAACTTCTTTCGATGGTATTTATGAGTGAAACAGAAGTTTCTAGTCTATTTTTCTATGCATGTGAAATTTTTGAAATGATCATTTTTCATATGCTATAGCTCCTTAAATTGGTTTGGATATGTGTGTGTACACATGCACACACACACACACACAATTAGCCCTCCATTTCTGTGGGTTCCACATCCATGATTCTGCCGGCTATTGATGAAAAATATTAGGGAAAAAACAATACAAATAATACAAAAATAAAAAATAATATAAATTTTAAAATGCGATATAACAACTATTTACATAGCATTTGCACTGTATTAAGTATCAAAAGTAATCTAGAGGTGACTTAAAGTATACAAGTGGCTGCGTTTAAATTATATGCAAATACCATGCCATTTTATACCAAGGACTTGAGCACTAAGGATTTTGGTATTTCGTGGGTCCTAGAACCAATCCCCTCCCTAATAGATACTGAGGGATAACTGTATGTGTATGTATATGTACACACTTAGTAACTGACTTCTGTCCAGACATCTTACACATATGATGACACAATCTGAATGTAAATCTTCAATAGACTTTGTTAGCCTTGCTTTCTTTGTTCATTGAGCAGAATGCAATAAGCCAATATGTGCAAATAGCACCAGCATAGTCTTCATTTAGTCATCTAGGTGAAATGGGAAAAGTTCCCTATCCCCCTTTCAGGGTGTGCAACGGGGTGTGGCTCGCTTCTTCAGCGCCATGCTGCTCATACTCCTAGAGGGAGCATGCAGATGGGCAGGTTGCGGGGCTCCGACTCCACAGCACTATCTAGTGGCGAATGTTTTACAGCCGAAACCCCAGTGTGCCTGTGTTACAGTGTGCTCTTTCAGTTCTGCCGTCTGTGCGTGGCTTGTGTTAGTCAGCTCAATTAGACCTTTTGCCAAGGACAGAGGGCTTTCTGTATCCCGGGTTCTTGACTCGGTGTGGCTTGGAGAATGAATGCAAGGTTTTATTGACAGTGGAAACTCTCAGCAGATGATGGGGACCCAGAAGGGGCACGGAGCGGGAAGGTGGTTTTCCCCTGGAGTTGGCCGCTCAGCAGCTGGACACTCCTCTGACGGCCTGGGCCAGGTTCCAGTCCTTGCTGTTCACAGGTCAATGGCCTGCCGGTGTCTGCTGGTGCCTGTCGATGTGTTCTTCCGGTCCTCTCCACCTCCAGCCGCCTGTGTGTTCCTCTCGGCGACCCGCTGCTTGTGTTTCTGACTGCTAGGGTCTTGGAATTTTTATAGGCACAGGATGGGGGCATGGCGGGACAGGGTGGTCTTGGAAAATGCAACATTTGGGCAGGAAAACAGAAATGCCTGTCCTCACCTAGGTCCCTGAGCACAGGCCCGGGGGGTGGAGCCCTAGCCAGGGACCTGCCTTTCTCTACCCAGCACTTCCCTGCCCTCTCTCATATCATAGGGACATCTTTATATATTGTCTATGAATATTCAGCATGCAAATTTCTTCATGATACTTAAAAAATATTATGAAAGATAATAAAAACTAGGTGAGGGAGAAATGAAAGACATTTCATTTTTCAAAGAGATTCCTTTGCACAGTAACAAAATTGACCCCATCTTGATGTATTTTTTTTCCTCACTGAATGCTTCTGTTAATAAAGGGATTTCCAGGTTTTAAGTGATGTTCTTGGAAATCCGCAATCTTCTTAGCAAATTATAAAAACGATAATAGGCTGAAATTAAAAGTTCAAAATAATTATGTGAGAAGGAAAATACAGGAAAACAGACGAATATGACAAGCACATGTGGTTCTGAATAGTGTTATTCTCTGTCTACTTATCGAAAGGGCTTTTGTTATATTGAATAACACTGTACTCATGAGTCCATCTAAATTCCTCCTGAATAAGTTCAGGGAAGAAGTGAGCTTTTATGCAGTACCCTTTATGGTGCACTATTTTGTTTTACAGTTGTTATGAAAACAACTCTAAAACCCAGTCGTATCTTTTGAATTTTAACCTTATTCCCACTGAACCTGTAGCTTGTCTAGGCTTTGGCCAGCTGAGAACTGGAACTGGGTGTGGTAATATGTGAGTCCAGTTGTGCTGAACATGCTGTGGAAGATAGAAAAGAAATGAGGTGTGCTTCTTGTTCTCAAGAATCTCAAGATTTGATCATGAGATAATTTGTCTCATCTTTGTGCACACATGCCCTTGAGCTATCCTCGAAACAGGAATTAATTATTTAGTTAGTGTCCAATAGGGAAGAAAGAACTATGTTTCCATATTCTGAAAATCTCACAAATCATGAACTTATAGAATGTCAGAGCAGGAAGGGACATTATGAATCATTCTAATCTATCCCTTGAAGTGCTAATTAGGACAATAATTTCTTTGAAACATTATGAAGGAAAATTTTACAATTTTTTTGAAAAGGAAATTAGCAAGTTATCTAGGGTATTAATTTATTTTATGTGAGCCATTTTGAAGCAACCAACCTGAATTGCAAGTACAGGTGGAGATTTTAATCAGAGGAACTTGAGTCCTTGCCCTTGTTTTGTTGAGTGTACAGGAGAGGAAACTAGAGACTTAATCTTAGAGTAATATGAGTGTGAATTACATCTGTAGATTTTCTGGAAAATTGTAGTCCATGAAATTTGACGAAAGGACTGGCATAATTGGTATATTAAATTAGGAAATTCTAAGAGAAGTTGCATTTTATGTTATATACAAATTTAGAATCATTGCGTTTCCCTGGAGCGAGAACTTTTTGCAAATCTGGGGTTGTGCTGTGCATACCAATCTTATAATGTGGTGTTATTATCATTGTGCTGAAAAGGAAAAGACATCTCAGAGAGGTTAAATAATTGTCAAGCTTATAGAACTTCTAACTGGCAGAGCCACCATTTGAAAATAAATCTGCCTGATCTCCAAAGCCAGGGCTCAGCCTACTGACTAAAGTGAGTGCATTCCTAGTGTCTAATGGACGACATCTGAAAATAGCCTTGAGTGTGGCAGAAGACTCCCTACTTGCCCAGTGTAGGGCCTCTAATTGCCCTGGAGCCCCTCAATCTTCTGAATGCCAGAGGGAAAAGATGACTTACTCACTACAGATTTGATGGTACTTTGAACTCTGATCTTCCTTCCTGATCCACCTGTTATTATTTTCTTTTTTAGAATCCTCAAACCCTTGTTCTAATTATGTTGCTATAGCCACACTCAATGGGAAAGATAAGATGGAGTGTGCTTACTTCATCTTACTCAGAAACAGATCTCCTTACATGAATTTAAATATATTTATAAACAGTAGAAGGAGGAAGAAATTGGGAAATGATCTGATCCAAATTTCTGCCTTTAGGTGGTAGCGTCACAAGACTTCCAGGCCACAGGCTTCTTTCTTTTTAGAAATCTCCAGGGGAGGTGTTATCATATCCTTCTTTCCCCCTTTCCATCCAGTGTTGAGCCACCCTGATGGTCAGGAAATTATGTAAATGAGGATAAAACCTGTTTTATTTATTGGTAAAGGAAATTCTCATTTAGTGACGTGTATTTCTTTCAATACATGTCACTGAATTTTGAGTGCCAATGTCGTTGAGAAATCAACATTTTGAAGAAGGGAGAACATTCTGGTGGTCGACCTCGCCCTGCCCCCTGCACTGCCACTTAGATGGCTCCAGCTCTTTCTCAATGTCAAGATGGCCAAGTTGATTTGGCTTGTCTTTGAAGATATTTGTAGCGATGCTCCAGTGACCTACTCTCTTAAAGAAAGTTTCCTCACCCTGTTTTCAGTACCTAGCAGGGCAAAGGTCCAGAATGTGCTTCTAAACTTTAGATTAACTGTTTCAAGGCTACAGCCTTGATAAATGTGGCACTTAATTTAAAGACAGCTGGGAAATAACATTTTTAAAGAAAGAACGTATAGACATATGGAGGCTTCTTCAGTGTCCTTTCAGATACAGACTCCATTCTAGAAACTTTGCCTGTGCATTGAAAGTATCGTTACTCTATTTTTTCTGAATGCATAATGCCTTTTGTGTTTTCCTGTTTCATTACAAATGTGTCCTCTGGACACTACATTTCTACTATTGGGGAAATCCATTGGTAGACTGAACTCATTTAATTTTCAGCTACACTTATACCTCTGTATAGTTTCAGGTTCTTTCCTTCTCCTAGTTTAATAATGCTTAGCAATTCCAGGGTTAATCATGTCAGTCGAAGCTGACTTGTCAACATGAAGAGAGTGATGGGGAAACAAACAGAAATGTGATTTGGTGTGACCATATGTGCAAACAACTTTAGCTTCAAGTTATGCACTGGTTGCAATTTAGCTAATCTCCCAGCTTTGTTCTCTTCTTTGTCCTTATTCATTTTCACATCTTTCATCTTTTTCTTTGAGGGGAGTATTACCTACTATCTATGTATATGTGGGAAGGTGCTTGTGCTTATACAGTATCTGATTATTTTAATGATCAAGGCAAAAGCATGCATGATATTCTTTAGTTGTGCAGTGTAAAAGCAAGCATAAAAAATAGTACCTATCACAAAGAGGCAGTCCCTGTTGAACTGCTGCTTGTGAGCCTTTCCAAGAACAATGTGTAAAAACTGGAAATTGCCTGTCAAGTTATTTGTTCTGCTTGGACACTGCATGGAGTGATTAATATTTAAAACCTACTTTTGCTCATTTCTGTTTAATCTGAAGAGAGTGGACCTATGGAAAAATGAGGTTAAAACAAAATTTTGTTTTAGATCTCTAAGGATAAAGAAGCATTTCTTCTTTAAAGGGTGGCCAGAAAAGTCAGTCATTGATGGGTGAAAATTTATTTCTTAAGATCTTAAGCCAAATTTCATATTTGCATTTGAAAAAGCCTTCTCCTTTCTGCACAGTGAGAAAAGGGGTGGTGGGGGGGAAGCTACTTGAACTGCTAAGTAATATTTAGTCACTTGGTTCATTTACTAATCTGAAAGCTAAATTGGGGGTGGAAGAGAAAACCATTATAACTCATTGCTAGGTAGCAGACTTTTTGGAACACTGTGTAATTATAGCCCTGAGGTCAAAAATATTCCTCAAATGTGTCCTGAAGTATGTTGCCTTAGGTTGTCGTCTAGTTATAGACACAGTGATTACTATTGTTTTTATGAGCAAGCCTCATACCTTGCTTAGGAACGAGTAGTTCCTTAGGAATGTGTAGATTCCCTAGGAATGTGTAGATGCTTGGTTTGGCACTTCCATGGAAGAGTGGAAAAATGTACATAATGTGAAAGCTCCTGACAAGGTAGTAGCTGGCAGTCCACATCTCTTAGAAATGATACAATGTTCATTTCTGCTTAATTGCATGAGAAAGTGAATGGCAAGTGTTGGATGTTTTGTTTCACCCAAGTTCATATGTTGAAGCCCTGCACCTCAGTGTGATGGTATTTGTTGGTGAGGCCTTTGGGAGGTAACTGGGGACAGATGAGATCATAAGGGTGGGGCCCCATTATGGGATTAGTGCCCTTATAAGACACTGAGAGATCAGAGCTTTCTCTCTTCCTGCCACGTGAGGATGCAGCTAGAAGGTGGCCATCTGCAAGCCACGAAGAGAACCCTCACCAGGAATGGAATCTGCTTGCACCTTGATCTTGAATTTCCTAACCTCTAGAACTGTGAGATACAAATTCCTGTTGCTTAAGCCACTCAGTCTATGGTATTTGTTATGGCAACCTGATCTGACTACTGCAGTGAGTACGAAGTGAAAATATAATAAAAATGTTTAAAATTACCACATCTTTGTTAGTTTCTGGCTTGATTGGAGTGTTATATATAAAGAAAGAAAATTGTAAGCTTTTAAAGCTGCTTGAATGAAACCTTAAAAATTCAGAGAAAAATAATTGATAGATGTTGACTTGTACATGATTGGGGACAACTGTTAAGCTTTTAACTTTCAAATAATATATCAGATAGTCTAAAACCTCAAAGCAATGTAGCATAAATTAATTTTCAAATTTAATTTTTTTTCTTCAGAGTTTTGTGTAAGATTTTTTGTGGCATTTGATAACTTCCAATTACTTCACTAAAGACTGTTAAAAAAACTCCACATTGTGCACATGTACCCTAAAACCCTAAAGTATAATAAAAAAAAAAAAAAAAAAGAAAAAAAAACTCTTATGTTATTTCAACTGAAAATGAAAGGGGAGAATGCCATTCTAGAAATGTTTTATTTATATGAAATGATAGCAACGTATTTTACATATGTATAAAGAATGGATGGAAAGATGTATGGAATCAGAAACTGAGAAATATCCTTTAAATCAACTTTCTTTAGGAGCTTTACATTGCATTCATAATTGAAAAATTCAAGATTTTCAAGAAAAAACTAAAACATTTCTCAAGTCGATATTGACCCCCAGACTCAGTTCCATATGCTCAAAGACATTTCCCTCCATTTTTTTAAAATGGGAAATCATCTTAAGCTTCCAAACACTGCATCAAATTTTAATTCAGCTCAGATAACAGTGCATAGAGAACTATGAGTTCCATGTGAGTATTTTTTTTACAGGCTCAGAAACAACCAATTTGAAGGACATTTTTTCTGAAAGTTGAGTGATTCCCCAAGGATCACCTGATTTAATTATTGAGAAATATGAGCCAGACACTAACTTCTGGTGTATGTGTGTGTGTGTTTGTGTAATTTCCAAATATGTGGGCACCTTACGTAGATACACATAAGATTCAACTAGGCGTCTTATCTTAAAAATCACTCAAAAATAAAATAACTTTATACAAAGTTGGAATATCAATCTAAAGCATATACGCCACAACAGAAGAACTATTCTGCTCCTACATAAATCCAAATGACCCTCCCGTGCTCTGATTTTTATTCCGTTTGCTGACTTGACTTCTATAATTTTAATTTCTCTGTCTTGCATCATCCACTTCTTCCTCTCTAATGAACATTTCTATTAGCTTAAAAATGGCATATTTCCTATCTTTGAAGAGAGTTCTTCCTGTTCTTCCTCTTCAGCTATTGATTAATTTCTCTGTTCTTTGTGGAAAAGTTCCTTGAAGGAGCTATGTAAACCTACTACCTTGACCCCCTTATTTTCTTGTCTCTCTTTATCATATTCCACTTAGACTTGTGTCTTCATCACTCTAACCACATTCACTATTGCCATCCACCGTTAATTCCAAGTTCTTAATTGATTTCTCAGAAACTTTTTGCTTTCTCCTAATTAGTATGTAAATTTTTTCCAGCTGTATTGAGACCTAATTGATAAATAAATTATATATATTTAAAGTGTACTACTTGATGTTTTGATAGTCATATACATAGTGAAATGACATCTAAATCAAGCAAATAACATTTCCATTACCTTACATAATTACCATTTTCTTTCTCTCACTTTTTCTCTTCTTTCTTTCCCGAGAACACGTAAAATCATCCCTTTTGGTAAATTTCAGGTGTACAATAGAGTATTGCCACCTATAGTCACCTTGCTGTTTATTAGATCTCAGATCTCCAGAACTTATTTATCCAGCATAACTAAAACTTAGTACCCTTCAACCAATATCTCCCCATTTCCCCTCTCCCCAAGGTCCTGGCAAGTTCCACTCTACTCTCTCTCTGAGGCTTCTGACATAATTATTTTTTTCTTCTTGAAAAATTATTCAGTTGGCTTCTAGAATAAGATCTCCTGAATTCTCCTAGGATAAGATCTCCTGAATTCCTTTTCTTTTCCTCACTCTGTCTCCTATGCTGGTCCTTTCTACTATTCCCAATCTCTAATTGATGGAAAACCTCAGGGTTTAGTTCTTCACCAATTTTTTAAACTATTCTCACTTCCTAGGCAATTTCATCTACTCCATGGCTTTAAATAATATCCATATGTTTCTGACTTCCAGATTTTTATTTACAGATCTGATTTTTCCATAGAGCTTAGATTTATATATTTGACTTGCTATTCTACACCTCTATTTGGAGATCAAACAGGAACATCAATCTTAATTTGCCTGAAACTAAGACCTTATATTCCCTCTCCAGACTGCTTCTCCTGTAGTCTTTCCCAACTCAAAATTTAGTATTTTATTTTTCTGTTGCTCAGGCAAAGAACACTGGGGACAGCTTGACTGTTCCTCATTTCCCAAATATTTTCAAGATCTGTTGACTCCATTTTTCAAAATATATCCTGACCCCAACCTGTTTCAGTCATTTATTGTACGACACTAACCTAAGTAATTCAGATATTTATCTATAATTTGTTCTTTTTCCCAAAATATTTTATTTTTTAAAGCAGTTTTAGATTAACAGAAAAATTGACCAGAAACTATAGAAGTTTCCCATATATTTTGTTCTTTTTTATCTTTTCCATTTAGTTTAGGTCTTTGATACTTCTGAAATTTATTTTTGCACATGGTGTGAGGTTGAATTTTAATTTTTTTTCCTTTGTCTTTTATATTTAGCAAGTTTTCAGTTGCCTTCAATCTGCCGCCAAGGCACTCATCTATAACCAGTTTTTCAATGGTATTTTAGTGCTCTTGTTACGTGATGATACTGCAAACATTGGGAATCCGGTCACAGAGCTAGCAGCTGGCTTGTCTCAGTTTCTGGTTGTGAGGCTGTGTCTTTGTTACCCTGTCGCCTGAGGCAGGAGTGAGCATGAGTCTTGTCCCCTATCTTATGCAAAGCCCTTTTAGTCCTCACTGATCCCTCGGAATGCAATGCCCATGACTACCATTGACAGGAGGCCATGAAACCTGGACATGAGGTCCACTATTTTTGTTTTGTATCTGATCTGCTGAAATGTCCAATTTTGTCTCCCTCTTTTTATCTGTTCATATTTTATCTTTTTTTGTTGCTTGTTTCAACTAGAAAAGTTGGGTAAAGTCAGGAACTCAGAGCTATTTAGATTGAAAGTCAAAGATGATCCTTTGGCAATGGCCTTTGACAACAATGCTTTAATCTAAACAATTAGTTTCAACGATGACGTTTCCAGTTCCTAAGGTAGACTGATAATTATTGTGAGCCAGAAATAAGCTTACATGTCTTCTTATAGCATGTAGACAGCATCTCTCCAATCTCATCAAGAGTGCTTGAGAGTACTTGGCTGATTTGAGAGAGAGAAAGAAGGTAACATTTTCTTCTACAACTAGTGTTTTCATATATGTCCTTGAAAATGTTCTTAATGATATAAAAATGACCTCAGGATAAATGACTTTGGATTGAGTCTTAGGGCATTATTTCTGTGGCACAATAGCAGTGGCAGGGTTTTGATCCCTAAAAATTTTATTTCTAAAATATCAGTTAAAATGCATGGAACAGCAGCTCTGTGTGGCAGATGTTTTCAAATGTTACATATTTTTATCCTCCTTTTATAGGGGAATTTCAAATAATTACGTTACTTTCTCAGTTGGAGTAGTCTGGATTTGACCTACAGATTTCCCTTTATTTCACCTTACTGTATTTTCATAGATGAGAACGAGAAGCAGTGGGCTCTACAACAAAGGATGCCTAATTAGGCTGATAGTAATTTCTTTTCCATTTGATTTAGTGCTCACTTATAAATCTTGGCTGTTAACATTCCAATGTTTTCATTCATTCATTCATATGAACGAATAGTGTTGAGTGTCTGCACTATACTAGACACGGGGCTACAAGGTCAATTAAGACATGGTCATTTACAGTAAATTAGACAATCATTCTTCCCTTTGAACATGGCTAATAAGAGTGCAATGTTTTATATCTGGCAGTAAAATGTATACATGTTTTCATCCTTGGACCATTTACAAGATACATTTACCTGCTATTTTATATATAATTGGCTAATGGCTTAGTGAACAGATAAAAACCCTTTAAGGCATATACTTTCCACTGGACATCATTTTCAAGAAAACAGAAAACGACTTTTTAGGTGACATGGAAGGTCTATATTAAGAATATTTTTGTAATATTGTCAGAACAAAATTCTGCACTTGCAAATAAGATGCGACAACCAGCATCCAAAATGCTCTACAGCCACATATATATATATAATATATAAATATAAATATATATTATATATAAATATATAAATTATATATAAACATTAAAATAATATATACCTACATATTTATATATGTATATGATGCATCCTAAATACTAAAACAAATAGCATGGCCCCTGTGCATACAAATTCATAATTTTCCCCTTTATACTTGTGAGTGCCTTTGAGGTACAGACTATGCCTTGTCATTTTTTTTTTAACTGGGACCTTGGCACCTGGTTGATACTCAAAACATACGTATAGATTTTTTTGAATGGATATTTAATGTCATTGGTTGAATGGATTAACTAGAAGGAAGATGGGTGAATAAATTGATGTCTGTATTCATATACAACCCTCTGTAAGATATCTAACACTTCACTGTGTGTCTTTAGGGCCGGGAAAAACAACCCTGACAGTTTCTTTGGGGCATGTACTTTATATCTGGCTTCTTTTATCCTCAGGTTGTGGAAGTGTGGAGCCACAGATAAATGCCAACTTTCTCTTTTGTATCTGGCTGCCAGGCAATTTCTGTTACAATTTGAAAGGATCTTCCAAAGTTCATATTTTTCTGGATTTATCTGCTTAACTCATTGCTTAGATAGATAGGTTGTCAACTAGAGCTTGAAGCTATTTTCTTGGACATACCACTGTAGTGGTACTTGCTACAATATGAGCTACGTGCTATAGAGTGAGTTTTTCTTAAATCGTTGGATGAATATACATGATAAAGAGTTGTGTAACTTTCCACCTATGATGAATTTTTTCATTATATTTGTACATATCACTTAAACCTCAAAGTAATCTGAAAAGAAGCTGGTTTCATTTTAAGTTTCAGTTATGAAAATGAAACTCGGAGAGGTGAGGTGATGTATTTACTGTCATTTATTTCACCATTCATGCCAGACACTCTCCTGGGTGGGAAGGATTCAGTAATAACAGAGAAAATCATTGCCTTCAAGGACTTTATAATTTTGGGGGGCAGAGAGGACAAGTAAAAAGTGATTATACTACAATAATCAGAACTATATTTAATGGATAAACAGAGTACCTTGAAAACACATGGGATGTACATTTCTTTTTTTTTTTTTTTTTTTTTTTTTTTTTTTTTTTTTTTGAGACGGAGTCTTGCTCTATCACCCAGGCTGGAGTGCAGTGGCCCGATCTCGGCTCACTGCAAGCTCCGCCTCCCGGGTTCACGCCATTCTCCTGCCTCAGCCTCTCCGAGTAGCTGGGACTACAGGCGCCCGCCACCACGCCCGGCTAATTTTTTTTGTATTTTTAGTAGAGACAGGGTTTCACTGTGGTCTCGATCTCCTGACCTCGTGATCCACCCGCCTCGGCCTCCCAAAGTGCTGGGATTACAAGCGTGAGCCACCGCGCCCGGCCAGGATGTACATTTCTATAAACCAACGGAAGTCAGTGGAGCTTGAACCAAGTTTATGGTTTCAAGTCCAAAGCTTTATCTACTGTAACAAGCCTTTTTCTCTTTTATCTCTGATTTTTTTCTTACACATGTTGGAGGCTGGTTAACAAAAATTAGTATGTGAGAAATTCAACTTCAAATGAAGAGAAGAGCTGGGTCCTCACAATGCTCAACTTTTGATATCAGAGACTTCTACAGAGGCTTGCAGAATGGAATGCAAGAGTTGGTTAAGAGTGGGACATTTTAGCAGCAATACTAACAATTTATTTCCAACTCCAGGCTTCTGCTATCCCAAGCACTTGCTTAGGAAAACCTATCCAATCTTTCAACACACATACTAAATAGACAGAAAGATTTCATGATTAAGAAAAGGGTGAGGTGCATACTTATAGCTCCTTAAATGTTAGCTGATTCTGATGATTCTTCCTATTTCTTAATTCACATCAACTCCTTATTAAACTAGGAAGACTTTTGATTTCCAGGATTTGTTGAATGGAAATAAAAAGTGAACGTACTGTGGAGTTTTTGATAACGAGATTCAAAAATAGAATTTTAACTGGGGATTAATATTAGAATATTCCCGCATAATATTTGACCTTTGTGGCTTGGAGTACCAGAGCTTCTTTCTCATGCAGATTTCCTTTTCTAATATCCTGAAGCTACTTCCTCTGTATTTCATAGTTCCCCCACTGTTTAGCTGTTTTGTCCATATACTCCCTCAAATGTGTATTCTTTCATTATCACTTAGCAAACCAGAATCAAAGTCAATTGCTGGGTAATTTAAATTCCAGTGATCAGTCTTCTGGTTTCCTGACCTCCAGACTTTCTCGGTTTCCTCTATGTCCTCCCTTTGTTTTCCGGAGTAGCTAATACTTTCTTCATAGATAAATATTCCCAGCTCCACTCATTTTATCTTCTACCTAATTCCCCGTATGCAGCTGTTGCAGTGATTTCTTCTCTTTCTATGATCTTCCCTTAAGTCATGCTCAAGTTTTTGTCATGTCTTAAGAATATGAACTGTTACCAAAATTGACAAATACTATAAAAGATTTTCAACTTTAAATATTTATTACTTTACTTCTGAGTCTGTGGATTATTTTTATATAATATAAAAGTTACCCGATGTCATCCTTATCAAAGCTAAAATTTCACTATCAGTTTGTCAAAAGCAATATAACATGCAACAATTACTTGGTTTTTAGGGACAATTGCTGAAAACCAAGGCCATTTATTTAGTATTATATCTATTTTTTATAACTTTATTGATGTATAAGTTACATACCGCAAGACACATGTGTTAAGAATAAAGTCAATGAGTTTTGGCAAATATGTAAAGCCATTCAACTATCAAAATAGTCAAAATTTAGAATATCTTCATCACCCCCAGAGAGCAGACTCATATCCTTTCACAGTCAAACATCATATTCTGAACCTCTGGTCAACTCTTTTTGCTACAGTTTTTTTTCTAAAATATCATATAATTGGGATCATACAGTATGTGTCCTGTTGGCTTCTTTCAGTTAGCATAATACTTTTGAGGCTTAATTGTGTATAGCAGTACTTTTCTCTTTATTGCTTATTTACATTTCCTTGTTCGGCTTTTTCACATCGTGTTGATCCACTCACCAGTTGGTGAACATTTGGATTGTTTCATTCTTTACCTATTAGGAATAATGCTGCTATAAATATTTGTGTAAAGGTCTTTGTGTGGGTAAATGCTTTAATTTTTCTTGGGCAAATACCTATGGGTGGAATTGCTGGTTCATATAGTAGATTTACATTTAACTTTGAAGAAACTGCCAAACTGATTTCCAAAATGGCTATAAAATTTTTCATTCCCACCAGCAATTTATAGTTTTTGTTGCTTCACCTTGTCATCATTTGATATTGTCAGTCGACATAATTTTAGCTATTTAGCTATATGTGCAATGGTAGCTTATTGTGATTGTAAGTGGCATTTCCCTTATAACCAGTGATGTTGAGCATCTTTTTACGGCTTTTTGGCCATTCATGTCTCCCTCTTTTTCTCTCTCTCTCTCTGTCTCAGTCTCTCTCTCTCTCTCTGAGTCTCTCTCTCTCTCTCTCTCTCTCTGAGTCTCTCTCTCTCTCTCTCTCTCTCTGAGTCTCTCTCTCTCTCTCTCTCTGAGTCTCTCTCTCTCTCTGAGTCTCTCTCTCTCTCTGAGTCTCTCTCTCTCTCTCTGTCTGTGAGGTATCCATTCAAATCATTTGCCCATTTTATTGAATTGCTTCCTTATTATTAAGTGTTCTTTCTACGTTCTGGAAGCATTTTGTCAGATATGTTTTGTAAATATTTTCTACCAATCTGTATCTTTCTTAACAGTGCCTTTAGGTGAACAAAAGTTTTGATGACGTCTACTTGATGTATTTTTTTCTTTTATTGTTCAGGCTTTTTTATTTTATCCAAAATGTGTTTGCCTATCTCAGGATAATAAAAACTATCTTTTATGTCTGCCTTTAGAAGTGTCACAGTCTTAATTGTTACATATGTGTCTCTTTCTCAATGTCTATTGAGATTACCATACTGGTTTTTCATTTTATTTTGTTAATATTTCTATTACATTAATTGATTTACAGGTATAATCACTAATTTAATTTAATGCCCTTGCTTATAGAGGTCTATTTTTAAATTTCTTCTCCAGATAGTTTTGGTAATTTTGTGCCTTTTAAGAAATTAAGAAAATAAACTTTTTGGTATAATTTGTTCATAGTTTTCCCTTTTCATTCTGTTGATGTCTGTAAGATCTATGAAGATCCTTCTTTCATTCTTGATACTGATAATTTATGTCTTCTCCCATGTAAGGTGGAGCAATCTATAGGTGTCAATTATGTCAAATTAGTTGACAGTGTTATTCAAGTCTTCTATATCCTAACATATTTCTTTTTCTCTCAACTTTATTGAAGTATAATTGACAAATTGAAATTGTATATATTCAAGCTGTGTACAATGTGATGATTTGAAGCATGTGTATACTGTGAAATAATTATCATAATCAAATTAATACATTCATCAAAAATATTTATCTCTTTTTTTGTATGTGTTGTGAGGATACTTAAGATCGACACTTTTAACAAATTTCAAATCAACAATACAGTTGATTATTAACAGTAATTATTAAGTATAGTCACCATGGTGTACACTATATCTGTTGAACCTTGGTATATTTAAAAATTTTTTACTGAGAAGTATTAAAGTCTCTAAGTATAATTGCTGATTTATTTTTTCAATTTTGTCAGTTTTTACTTTATATGTTAAATGCTTATGAATTTAAAGTTGTTATATCTTACTGCTGTTTCTTGTAGACAGCATATACTGGATATTGCTTTTTAATTCAATATCCAGTATATCTGATACTGCTTTTTTGTTTTACTACTTCTATTTTATGCCCTCTTTTTGCTTCAAACAAATACTTTCAGTGTATCATTTTAATGTTCTGTTGTCTTTTTAGCTATATTTTCTTGCATTTTTCAGTAATTACCCTAGGGATCATGACATTTATCTATAACAAACTATTCCAAGTTACTACTGACTTTCTTCTGGCAAAATACAGAAGCTTTCAGATCTGTCAATCTAACGTTGAAACCTTGATTGTTTATAAAAATTTTCAGAAAAATCTAACAAGCCTGAAAACAGTTTGAAAAAATGATACCTTAGAAGAAACAATAATTTTACAGCACAGAAGTCTTAAAAAGACTTTTAGCTTTCTTTACAGTGATGAACACGTCTTCTCAGTAATTATACACACACACATACACACACACATATGTCGAAATGGGGCAACATTGACCCACACATGTAATTGATTTATTTTAGAACAATCTTGCGAATCATTTTAGCGAAGGGTAGTGGTGCAAAGCATTGTTTTAGTGTTGTAAAGAATAAAAATAGTAAAAAAACACACATTATTGGTCCTTACAAAATTTTCTGTATAAACATAATTATTCAGGAAAAAATGTGGTAGGTAGAAAAAAGGAGTACAAATAAAGTATATTGGGTACTCAGCAGATATAGGAAGAATTTGAGATATAGGTAAGGATTTCATTAAAGCGATGGCTTTTGAATACAGCTAGGCCATGATGGGTGGATAAAAGTTTGATGGGTGAAGATGGAGGCGATTGACTTGCCAGCCAGAGAAAACAACAAGAGAAAAGCCAGAGAGGAAGAAAAAAACAGGTAACACTGTGTAGAGAAGCTTGCTTCAATAAATATTTGTTAAGTGAATAAAATTTGAATGTCCTATTTATAAAGCAAGTGTTAATAAGGCAAATATTTTAAATGGATTTGTAGTTAAACTGTTAAGCCTGAAAGAAGTTTGAAAAAAATAATACCCTAGAAGAAATAAACATGCTCCTCAGCATGGAAGTTTCAAGGAATTTGGTAGTTTGCTTTATAGTTAGAAACATGTCTTTTCAGTAATTACATGGTGACTAATTTTATTTTAAAGCTAAACACTTCACTTGAAATGTATTTGATTCTGCAGATCGAGTATAGACTAAGAAGCTTTGGATAGAAAGCTAAGTATGAGTTATAACAGTAAGCAAATAATGAAATCAACTTGGAGTTCTTTCCTTTTATTTAAACAAGTAATCAGCCTCTATGATTTTAGTGACATCACTCCTCTTTCTTCTTTCCTTTCAAAGGCATTTACTTAAACCAGACTTTTCCTTCATCTCTCTCCATCACTTTGGAGACTCAAGCTAACATACTAACTCTTACTTTCACACACACTTTGTTTCTCCTTCCTGTAGTTAATAACATCGGATGGAGTGTGTTGTAATAAATACAATTGAGGGCCAGGAGCGATGGCTCCCGCCTGTAATCCCAGCACTTTAGGAGGCCAAGGCGGGCGATCACCTGAGGTCAGGAGTTCAAGACCAGCCTGGCCAACATGATAAAACCCTGTCTCTACTAAAAATAAAAAATTAGCTGGGTGTGGTGGCAGGTGCCTGCAATCACAGCTACTGGGAGGCTGAGGCAGGACAATCACTTGAACCTGGGAGGCGGAGGTTGCAGTGAGCTGAGATCACGCCATTGCACTCTAGCCTGGGCAACAAGAGCGAAACTCGGTCTCAAAAAATTAAAATACATACATACATACATACATACATACATACAACGGAAAGAATCTCAAATCACTGCCTGCTCATGTAGCTCCTTGACTGTCTGAAGGACCTCTCTGATCCACTCCTCCTTACTTGCCTCATAACTGCTTTATATCTTTCAAGGTTGAGTTTTGTTTATCTTCTTGGAAAGCTTTTCTTGACATCCCACCTCAATCAGAATTAGGTGTTCCTACTTTGTGCCTTTTATTATAGTGCTTTTATGGAAAACATTGAATGATATATTTGGTTTCCACCATTAAATTGTGAGAAACTCAAGGGCAGAAATTTTGTTTTACTTGTCTCTGCATAACTTGTTCTTGGATCTCATAGGTGCTTAATACAATTTAGTTAAAATAATAAAACATATTAAACTTATTGCATTGATAATTTTCTTTCTTGTCTTTTATGTTATTCTTTCAGCCTCAGTGGCACACATTATAATGCTGTATCTGTTTCTGGGAACTGAGGTTCCATATGTATTTCACAACCCTGTACTTGTGACTTTATATATCAGCCCATGATGACCTTGCCTTACATCTCCAAAGACCTAAAGCTAAACATCCTTCTAGCTCAAGTGCAGAGGATTTCTTTATCAGAAACACTTCTCTGAAATCCCCAACAGAGTAGTCTTCCTATTCTGAATTTCCATGATGATTTTTCTATACAACGTTCATAGTATCTTCTATTTCCTGGATCCTATGTAGAGGCAGAATTTATATTTCATATACTTGGTATTCCCAAAGAGATACGAGGTACCCTCGTAATGGACCCATACTCAAGATGCTTTCAGTGACCTTTTACTGAGCACTGACTATTTGTCAGGCACTGTGTTCACTGCAAGCTATTCAATAAATGGTTCACTCATCAGTTGCTTTGGAGGAAAACTTCAGAGTAACATGATGTGGATGAAAATGTATTCGGAGGCAGAAAAATAAAAGGAAATGAGTCATAAATACATCTTTTGCTAAGTTACAGAATTTCACAAAACCATTTGTAACCTTGCTTTGTTTATGACAATCTCCACAAAAACCTAGCAAGCAGTTAGATTCTAAAAGCAGTTTGAAAAAATGATACCCTAGGAGAAATAAATGATTTCCTCAGCATGGAAGGAGTTTTAAAGGGTTTTGTAGTTTATAGTTATAAACATGTCTTCTCAGTAATTATACAATGACTAACTTTATATTAAAGCTAAATACTTAACTTGAAATGTATTTGGTTCTTCAAATCAAGTATAGACTAGGAAGCTTTGAATGGAAAGCTAAGTGTGAGTTATAACAATAAAAAATGAAATCTAGTTGGAGTACTTTCCTTTTATTTAAACAAATAATCAGCCTGTATGGTTTTAGTCACATTCACTCCTTTTTCTTATTTCCTTTCAAAAGCATTTACTTAAATCAGATTTTTCCCTCATCTCTCCCTTGGTCACCTTGGAGACTCAAGCAAACACACTAACTCTTACTTTCATAAACTCTTTCTGGTTCTTATTCCTGGCAAAGCAGAATGCATTTGACCAACTCAACATGGCACATCCATATGGGCTCTGTTTCTACAGCAAAAGGCTTTCATGTTAATTTTCACCAGGATATTTGAAGTGTGCAGCTGTACTCACCCTCCAAGGTAACTGCTAGGGCATCTGAGTCCAATCTACTTCCAGGCTGAACAAGCAAGGCTCTAGAGAAAAATGATCATTTGGGGGTCAATTTACTTAGGTATACCAATAATGATGCTCTTATTAATAGTTGTTGAAGGAATGGTGATATACTGGCTGGCACAAGTCTTTACTTACTGACTTTATCCTCGTTTTCAAGGAGAGACTATAAAAGGGCTTTCTGTACAGTATAATGCTTCTCTAGGTACAGTGAATAGACACTTTACTGTTTTCCTATTTACTTGTCTAATATTTAGCTAATGTGTGCTTCTTCTATTTTCTCCTCTGAGGCTTCTTTCTTCTAACATTCCCCTCAAAAATGAAAGAAATTTCCTATATCAAGTGTCTACTGTTTTTCTTTTGGCTGATTGCTGGTTTTCTCTACTTGGAAGCTAATTTTTAAGAGGCAGGGAGCATGGGTGAAATGTTCTCTGAGCTCTTCAATGTTGACAAAATAGGGGTGACAGCACCTTGTTGATAGTTTTATCTCATATACATCTGAAAACCTCCATTTTCAGGTAAGTGAACTACAAAGTAAAATAACTGCTTCAATGCTGCATGAGGAGGCCACCTGATGCAAACGGAAAACTTCACAAAGAGAATGTAAGTCCAGGACAGGGGGCTCGTGCAGAGAAAGTGTTCAGTGAATGTTTGCTGAATAAATGAATAAATAATGAGGGAACGAGAGCTAACACTGCTGAATACACACGATGGCCATTCATATTTTATAACAGAATCCGGGACTGTAAATATCATTAACATCTGGCAGACTGTATCCTGATTAGGTTAATATGGTCTCAGCCACAGTGGTTTGGAGAAATAACTTGTTCTAAACATGTGGCCAACTGGGAATATGATTCTCAGTAAAAAGCTAGTCTGTGACTTTGGATCTCCTTTAAAATTTTCTTTAAAAATGATTCTATTTTATGTTTATTATTGTAAACATCTCTTTTTTCACAAGCAGATGAGAAATATAATTAATTGCATGATGTAAAGGCAGAATATGTAAAGAAACACTGCCTTCTGAGGTTGGCCCCAGAGAAGAATCCTGTGGTAGGGATGTGAGCTTCACACAAAGCTCTTGCCACCCCCTTGGGCGTTGTTTGCTATCCCCATTACAGGTTCCAGGGGTGCAGCTTGTTCTTCAACCTGCTGGTCCAAGTTTTGTTCTTGTTTTACTGTAGTTTAACTGAGGTTGAGTGCTTTTCTATATTGATTCCAAAAAAAATCAGGAATAAAAAGGAAAACAATCATAGGAAATATAAGAAATGTGGATAATCCGGAAGATTTGCATCTTGCTCTTCACAACACATATTGGCAAACTTTTTCTTTTTTTTTTTTTTTTTATTATACTTTAGGGTTTTAGGGTACATGTGCACAATGTGCAGTTTTGTTACATATGTATCCATGTGCCATGTTGATTTCCTGCACCCATTAACTCGTCATTTAGCATTAGGTGTATCTCCTAATGCTGTCCCTCCCCCCTCCCCCCACCCCACAACAGTCCCCGGAGTGTGATGTTCCCCTTCCTGTGTCCATGAGTTCTCATTGTTCAATTCCCACCTATGAGTGAGAACATGCGGTGTTTGTTTTTTTGTCCTTGCGATAGTTTACTGAGAATGATGTTTTCCAGTTTCATCCATGTCCCTACAAAGGACACGAACTCATCATTTTTTATGGCTGCATAGTATTCCATGGTGTATATGTGCCACATTTTCTTAATCCAGTCTATCGTTGTTGGACATTTGGGTTGGTTCCAAGTCTTTGCTATTGTGAATAGTGCCGCAATAAACATACGTGTGCATGTGTCTTTATAGCAGCATGATTTATAGTCCTTTGGGTATATACCCAGTAATGGGATGGCTGGGTCAAATGGTATTTCTAGTTCTAGATCCCTGAGGAATCGCCACACTGACTTCCACAATGGTTGAACTAGTTTACAGTCCCACCACCAGTGTAAAAGTGTTCCTATTTCTCCACATCCTCTCCAGCACCTGTTGTTCGCGGTTGCTCAAGCCTGTAATCCCAGCACTTTGGGAGGCCGAGGCAGGCGGATCACGAGGTCAGGAGATCGAGACCATCCTGGCTAACACGGTGAAACCCCGTCTCTACTAAAAATACAAAAAATTAGCCGGGCGTGTTGGCGGGCGCCTGTAGTCCCAGCTACTCGGGAGGCTGAGGCAGGAGAATGGCGTGAACCCGGGAGGCGGAGCTTGCAGTGAGCCGAGATCGCGCCACTGCACTCCAGCATGGGCGACAGAGAAAGACTCCGTCTCAAAAAAAAAAAACAAAAAAACTTTTTCTATAAAGGGGCAGGTAGTAAGTATTTCAGACTTGTAGACCGTACTATCTCTTTCGCAACTGCTCAACTTTGTAGTGGTAGTGTGAAAGCAGCCACAGACAATATGCAGATAAGCGGCTGAATTCCAGTAAAGCTTTAGAAAGACAAGCAGAGCCAAATTTGGCCTGCAGGCCAATAGTTTGCCCACCCCTGCTCTAGACTGCCAGACCTAGTCTATTCCCTCAGGCAAAATATATTCATGACAAGTTCCTTCCCTTACTAACTCCATCATCTGAGCATGCCCCTTTGGACACTTGCCTCTCTCAAACTCCAGACGGATGAGGGAGGTTAGGGATGATGATACCTTGAACTTTCTTTTTGGTCTGAGGTCCTACCTCTTCCCTCTCTTTGTTAAGTCCAAAATATTTTAATATGGTCAGTTATAATGCAAGAATTACAGCATCGTCATAAGATGCAAACTCATCTAATTACTAACCAGATACTCATTTCCTTATGAAATTTTTAGAAAATAATACAATTCTTCTTCTTACTATTGGATCTGTTTATTCACAGCAGAGAAGGCACATAGGGGCCTATGTTTGCTTTGTGTTTCTCAGTGAATCCTGCATAATGCAGAAACAGTTTCCTGCTCAAGTCAAAGGCATGTGTTGGTACAAAGTCCTGAAAGGAGCTCGATGCAGGACGGGAGAATGGAGTTATCTATATCACCTCCACATATACTCTACCTACATTGCCACATGAGCTGTTATTGGGACTTTTGTACAAAAAATTACTCCTAAAAAGATCTCTCCTTCAGCAGAATGAATCACAAAGCCCATTTTGCCTCTGCTATCATTCCAAATGAAGAGTCTGGGTCAATTTGGATGAGATCCTTCTTATTCCTCCCTGTGATTTTTGAAGTTCAGAGTGTAACTGGACCACAGTGATGCTCAGATAACTTGTAGGATAGTTCATGCAGCTGGTACATGTATGCTGATCTTATTCCAGACAGGCAATCATTGGGTTAGCTCATAAGATCATGACACTCTTCATCAATGGCGTGACCTAACAGTGCAGCCTTTGATCTGCACTCCTGACATTGTCTGTTGGATCTGTACATCATACATTATCTCTTAAATATGCATATCTGATGACATGCATATTTCTCTATGTTCCATTGAGAAATCTCCTTCGTTGTCATTTTTGGGGGTACTTCCTCACTCTGCCACTATACAGTGCTCCAGGCTCATCTTTTATATTTACTGCCCCAATCCTAGAAGTGACCATTCCTACAAAGAACAGTGGTTACTTTTATTGGATAATGTGGCTGTATTTCACAAGCTCTGGATGCAAGGTGTGACAAATATTATTTTTCATGTAAGACGACAAGAAGGTGGACTCTCTTTTAAGATCTTCTGTTGAGCAGTGTCTTTTCAACACCTTTCTTCAGGATCCTGGGGTGGTGGGAGGAAGGTGTGCATTCATGAATTTTAAGGAGATTCTCAGGAGGCACCATCTTTGTCGAGACAGGGCCCTTGTCAATGGAACATTTCTCACAGCTGCTTATGAATACAAACAAAGGAAGGACTGTAAGCTTGGATTCTCTGCAAGCTGCTTCTACCACTGGCCTCAGCATTTAGCATGGTCACAGGTGTGACAGTAGGTGCTGAGAGCTGCTTTACGAGACAACTTAGACTTGGAGTCTTTAAATTGAGGTGCTAAGTGAGCCTGCATTTTATATACCTAATACTTATTTTGAGCTTTCTGTAACCTAGAAAGGATAGAACTTATGATTGGATTCAACCTCCTGATTTGGTGGTTACTATGGTGATTAGGGTGGGGCCGCAGGAATGAAAGGAATGATGAGTATAATATTATGAAGAAGACTTGGTGACTTATTACATATAGGATAAATGGGAAAAGGAAGAATAAAAAACAAGAGTTTTCTGGTTAAAAGTGGTTAGTGATACTGTAATAAAAATAGGGACATTGGATATTGATGCAGGTGCCTACCAGAAGGTTGGAAATGTGCATCAGAAACTCAGAAAAGAAAATCTGGGTGAATGGATTCAGGAGCCATTTTCACAGACATCATAATGAATTATTTTCTTCCATGGGTCTGACACGTGCCTTGAAAATTGTAGTATGTGTGCTGTGAATACTAATATATGGATGCAGTTTTCTTCAAAAAGGGATAACGGGTTGAATATGAAGTTACCTCTAAAGAATCAAACTCAATTTATTCACTCATGTTCTTTTAGGATATATGAATGTTAAAATCAAGATCTAAATAGCAACAACATAAAAAGACTAGTTCGATAAACTGCCAGACTACGAAGTTATGAGCATGTGCTCTATGCTAATATGAGAATTGCTGTGATTATAGGAACTCTTAGTAAATTGCATGTTTTAAAAAATATAAATTTCTATTGGTTGAGAAATGTGAAAGTTATTTTAAGGTTATATTTGTATTTCATTTATAAACTATTTTCCCTGAAAGATATAATTCTTATTTTGGGTTACATTTTCATTTTATTTAAGAGATAGCAGTAGTTAACACTTTACAACCACAACCATCAGTGTTTCTGGTAAGAGGAATGAATTAAGGGCTGTAGTTACATCTATGCTGATTGTTCATGTAAGTTACACTCACTATGAACTGTGGAGAACCCAGTAAAGTCTTTTCTGTATCATATGTTTGAAATGTTGGAGGGCAATTTTGACATAAGTACACAAAGGGAGATAACTGAAAAGTGAAGTTAGGAATTTTACTTCTTTAAAGGACATTAACAATTAGGTCCTATATTCATGGGAAGGAGGTTTCAAGATGGCTTTTATTTTTCTGTAAGGCATCCCTGAACAGGACCAGGAATGTGGTTTAATTAAGTCTATTGAACCCACAATACAGAGAAACTAATTGATCTCTATTCTTTTTGTGCCCATAATCACTATCTCTGTCATGTCACTTTCTGCCTATTGGTGATGGCACAGAGATGTGAAAAATATTTGACTGCTGCTTCCTTCTGCTGGATGTATGGTAGACATAGTCAAATGCTCGTTGGGACTCTGATGGTCCCTGTTGTGGATTCAGAATTCTCTACACAATGATCTAAATGACTGTAATTGAAATATACAATATAACCTATAACTCTCTTGTGCAAGAAGAAACAGAAACCTGTAGGAATATTGACTATTTTTACTCTGTGGATTTGGAAACTTCCAGTTAGACCCATCAAAGACAGGAATGTTGAAGAAACCGGTGGGTTCTCAGTGCAAACATTTGTTGATTGCACTTTGATTCAATTACTGTAATTTATCTTTGTGCTATTGAGTATTCCTCTTTAAATATAAGCACATTAGAATTGATAGTTAATTGGGTTTTCAAAAAAAAAATCTTGTTAATCAACTTAGTATCATTGCCATTTTTGGAAGAGTCCTATTCACATCAGCTTTTGTCATGCTGCCTTCTGGTGCAATGAGTTGGCCTTAAATAAGACCATATCTTCAACCCAGGACAAAATCAGCCAGAATTTCTCAGTACATTAATTACAGTTTGCACATCAATAAAATAGTAAACTGTAAGAAAAGTAGGGAAGAAAACATAGTAACTTGGTGGTGTTCCCACTGTATAGACTCAACATCCTTTCTTCCCCACCTCAAACCAAGGATGGACTCTGGCTTTGACTGAGACAGACCTGAGGCACAGTGCCAAAGGGATCTAGGAGATTCTGTCTTTCCAAATGTGAATCAGTGTAAATCTGTGGTCAGATAACCTGGGCTTCAGCTCTAGTCTTGGTCTTACCATTAACAAGCTTTTACATGCCTCAATTCCATTATCTATAAAATAAAAGTTATATAAATTATAGTCTAGAATAGGTAATTCTACTTCTGAGTTCCTCTTGCCTTTTTATTTTTACTATTTTCTTTTGGATGGTCCCTAAGCTCTGAAGTGCAGAGAACTCCCCAGGCCTGAAACTGAGGGTTGACATGAAGCCTTTCCCTGCCCTTCCTTCATATTCCATACAACATAACGGACATGTCATGTTTCTTTTTCCACCTTAAAGCCGTGGGAAAGATAAATGTCAATAAATAGAGAAAAGACAAACATGAAAGAGCAAATCTCCAAAAACTGAGAAATGAACATGAACAGAACATTTATAGAAGAATAAGTATATGTGAGCATACATGTGGGATTGTGTCAAAGCTCAGTAGCCATCAAGGTAATACCAATTTATCACCAGTATCATTGATAAAGCACCAAAGTAACATGTATTTTTAAAAATGATAGTAATACTTAATGCTTCCAGGGTAAAAATTGTTAGAATCTTTATGAAAAATAATTTAGCAACATGTACCAAGAACCCCTTGAACCCATTTTTTTCCCTTTTAGGATTTATTCAAAGAATCTATTTAGAAAGTTGAAAAAATATTTCTGTAAAAATGTGTTATTAGTAAAAGTGGAAAACTGGAAGCAACATAAATATGAAACAACAGACAGTTAAATAGATTATGGCACATCAATTGAATGCCATATGATATGGTCATTTACCATGAGCTGTTAAAGAATAATAAATATTAACTTACAAAATAATTATGTAGTATTTACCAGAAGCATATTGTCATTTCAGTTATGTAAGAGTGTGTGTGTGTGTGTGTGCATATGTGCATGTGTGTGTACATGGAAGACAATACATAAACATCAATCACTGTTAAGGAATTAAAAGTTCTCTCCTGAAAACTATAATGCTTGTATTATAAATAGTTTATAAATAAATTAATATTTATACTTTCTAAGTACAATTTTTATTTTTAAATTGGTAATACATCAAATTATGATGTGCTAAAGAATTTCAGTAAACATATTTTGTCAGATGTTTTTCTAATTTCAAACTATACTAGCACAAAGTGCAGTTTGTTACTACCAGTGATGAATTAAGGAAGATATTAAGAGAAAGGAGGAAATTTAAAATGTAAATAAAAATTTATATTTCTGCCTGGCAAAAAAAGAGAAGATCACAAAAAGATACTCTTCGTATTTTCCACTCTGGTTTTCCTCTGGGAGTGAATCATTTTGCCAGCAACATTCAACAGTCAATTGGGATGTCTTTTAGTTGTTAAAGTAGCATACAGTGTGCCTGGCATAATCATTTAGAAGGTTTAATATTCTCTCACATAGTTTCTTTGGAGGAACATAAATATTACTTTAAGCTTGTCGACTTTCCCTTAATTTCTAATATAAACATTTAGTATTAATACTTTTCAGTCAAAACTACCCTAATAATGGAAAATGTCATAACTAGTTAAATTCTTAAAAGCAAATGTTTGTTACTTTGTGTTGATTTCTAATTGAGCTTGCATTTGAAACATGGATGTCTTTAACAACATGCTCCCATTGCAAGTCAATTGGATGTCTTCACCCCATACCATTTTCAATTGTATGGAGTTGCTTATTCTGGGTTTACAGTGACTCATTTTAACCCCAGACCAAATAAAACAAAGAACACTGTAGATATAAACTATAGTAACCCAATCTTGAAATTATTAAAAATACATGAACCAGATGGCAACCCTCCAGGGCACACTATCTGCCACAGATATCAGATTAGAAATTTCCTTTCATAAGCAGACTGTTTAATAACACGCATTTTCTAGACCTCCACAAAAACCCCTGCATTTCAGTAAAATTGACTCAAGGCCAATTACGAAGGGGCCTGACCCAAACCATAGGAAATTAAAAATCGATTAGCCAATCTGTAACAAACAGAAGGTTCATTAAATTAATATTAGTATAAAAACTATACACAATACCATCCATGAAATACGTATTGCCTTATGAAGACATCATTTTACCTCATTGTCGTTTTAATAACAATGTGTTTTGAACAGTTGATGCATATTGGATGTGAATGTTCTAGCCTAATAAGAAACTTATGAAGGAACCCAGGTGCTGCACTAAATCCATAAGGTCGCTAGAGGATATTTCAAGACTTTTGGGCTCTCTTTAAGCAGATGAAGTTTTCTCTTCCCCGTTTGCTAGTGAATAAAACAAGATTACATGCTGAGTCTCTTGCAAAATTCAAACAGGGAGTAGCATGAAATTTTGCCTCCTGATTGAATTCTTTTTCAGACACACCAGATTACCTCAACTAGATCTCAAGTTCCTCTTTGTGAGTGAGCAGCAGTCATGTAAGTCAGTGAGCCCTGGATTCCATCTGAGGATTATTTGTTCTAACAGTGATTGTTAGTTTGCTTCCTTTTGTGGGTCTGTAGTTATTCAGTAGGTTTCTGTTTGCTGTGATATACAGGACTATAACATAAAGCTACTCATCCTGTTTGTGCAACTCAAACACAATGGGAACATGCAAACTCTCTTTCACTCTGCTGAAATATTTTTAAAAAATCAATTTGTACTGTATCAGCAATGTGAAGTTCATATATATTTAAAAGAAAGCAAAGCTTGTTCAAATTTCTCTTATTTTTACAATAGGCTATGAAATATATCTTTTCTCTTGGTAATTGAGAAATTGTTTCTTTAATATTTTATGTAACGAATGTTTATTGTAACAAGCTTAAAAGAAGAAAAAATTCCTAATGTCTTTCTACCTTTCTGCCTCACAATATATAATGAGCATTTTCATGCCTTTTAAATAGTTTTGTTGACAGTACCATTGGTGTTGCATAGTATTTTATAGTATGTGTGTTCTTTATTTTATTTATTTAGACATTTCTCTAATAATAAATATGTAGGTTCTTTGTATTTATTTTTGGAATTATTAAATAATAAAATTTTGGTACTTATATTGTTCTTTGTTTCTATTTTAAATTCCTAAAGGAAATATTTATGGGTCAAAAGTTCTGAAAAATTTCAACTTTTAATACAACTGCTGGGTTTATGGAAAGGCTTACACTATCATCACAGTATGTTAAGAATGACAGCCATGCCATTTCCATGCCAAAATTCTATATGCTATTAAACTATTACTAGTATTTATTAATTGATAACTTTTGCTTAATTTTTTTGAACCAATTTTTTTGATTTATAAGAGTTTACATTCTATTAGCATAGTTATGGTGACCATTTTTTTCCTTGGTTTGCCGTGGAATATTATGTTAGCTTTTAATGTGTTATTAATTTTTTTAGTAGTTAAATCTATTTATTTTTTTCATTTGTTTGCTTTTGTAGAATAATATTGTGACTTGAAAGCTCCGAACTCTTCAGATATCACTTTTCCATGATTTTAATATTTGATTATCTCTTTAATACATGTGCAATTTATTCTGATGTGTTTTATGATGTGGGTAGAATATTGATTTTTTTCAATATTTTCGTAACATTCCTAACACCTTTTGTTGAATAGTCCATGTTAGGTTTTTTACTCAAAACTTTTAAATAATTCTTGAACAATTTTAATCATTTTTCTATAAGTTGAATGTTTCTGGGTATCTTGATGAAACCTGATGCCAGATAGAAGGAAACAATACTGTAACTTAAAGAGCAATGTTAAGTTTGCACTTGTCTTTTCCTATGTTTATTCTTCTGCTACTTACTGTATTTATTAACAAATCTAATTTTTAGGAAACTTTAAAGTTACGAACCTTCAGTATATTTACTTCTATTGAGAGAAAGCAAAATTCTCCTAATGTAAATCATTTCTAATTGTTGTCTCTTTTCTCCCAGATATAAAAACACTCAGTTGTGTACTTTTAGCCTTATTCTTTTTGTCTTTGTAAGTGACATATTTGATCAATGCCATTTGCAAAGGCCTTTACTATGTGTGCATCCAGTTAATCCAGCCAGACATTTGAGGAACTGCTCTAGAGATGACTTTATGGATTTGAAAGAATTCCTTATTTTAACTTATCCTGTGATTAGATGTATATCAGAAGTGATGTTTCCAGTAAAACATCATCCTTAAATAGCATGACAATCAGGGATTTTTTTTTAAATGACACAATATATATTGTTTTTAAAATACATATTTTTTGTTCATTAATAAGCTATTTTGGACCATTTTCATGCAACCTCTTTTTTCTTTTTGAACTCAGAATTTAACAGGGGTGAAGGAGCAATTGTCTATCAAGCGGTAGTTTTTCTTTGCATAGAACTCTGAAAAGCAGAAAAAGTCAAATTAAATCACTGATTAGGAATAGCTTGAGGTGAAAAGTGTAAGCATTTTAGGAAGCAATTGAAGTCAAAAGATTGAAAAAGTATAAATGAGAAGAAAGCCTGAGGGTGATTAGGTCAGTATTCTTGTCATAGGGAAATAGTTTTCTTCATTGTCTTTAATAAAATGTTTCTCAGTGATTCGAAATGACACAAAAAATAGCGCTATGCAATTTTTCTAATTGTTTATTCATCTTTCTGGAGTCTGAAAGGTTTACAAAGGAAAGCTTTCAAAACTGGTAGGTAGAAATAACATGGAGATGTTTTTGCCTATGATATTTTCCCCCAAATAATGCTGAATTTAGAGATATGCACCATTTAAGCAATGCACGTTTGACTAAAGCAATTCATCCCATTTGACCTATTTTAGAAGGTGGTTCTGGAATCTGTGGATTATCACATTTTCCTCTTGTCAAGGTTGAGATTTCAGTTAGATCCAACTAATGCTTTCTATTGGGCATAAGAACAAGTAAAGAGAGGAAACTTAAGAGCAAAGGTGTTTGGTTTCTTGGACTCCTTATGTAAATAACAACAACAACATTCATTGAATGTTAAGTACCAGGAACCATTCTAACTAACTATGCATGTGTGGGTATATACATGTATATATAGTTATAAACAGTTTATAACTAAACTGTATATATATATAAATTAAGTTAATATTTATCACTATCCTATGAAGTAGATACTATTAATATCTCCACCTAACATATGAAAAACGGAGGCTTACGGAGTTAAGTAACTTGTCCAGGGTAATGCAGCTGACAGTGTTATTTGATTAAACAAAAGCTGAAGCCTTCCATTAAAATACATGAACAGTAAAAGAAGAAACAAATTGTATTGAGAAAATAGGTTTTGAACAAAATATTTGTAAGAACTCCAATTAATCAACTTTATGTCTCTGGTTATAATTCTTAGTGAATACTGATTTTGGGGGTGGGATATGGGGGAATGAAATGACCAGTGGGAGACCTCAGAGATCTCAATATTTCTAGGTGAATATTCTCTCAGTGAATAGGAAGGCCATCATTAAGCCTGAAAAAGTAAATTTTAATATGTTTAATGAAACAATAACTATTGATATTCAGTGTTTTAAATATCTTTTATTTTAGTTTAGTTTGGGATTGAGGAAATATCCTACACTGCTGTTTCATTAGGACCTGAAACAACTGCACTGTCTTTTGTAATGATGCTCTGTTTTTGTAATGATGCTCAAGAGGCAATATATGTCTTCAGCTATTGACATTTGGTCATTGCCAAGGTTCGTATCTGCATTTCAGACATCATCCTTTTCTCCGTCTCCTTTTGATATTTTAGGAAAATTGCATTTACCCACATCTCCACATTTTGACCAAAAAGAAAAGGAGAGACAAATATAAAATCTGTATCAAGGTCAAGTTTAGGGGAAGTAATTTTACTTATTAGAGGTAAAGAGATTTTTTTCGCTAGCTAATATTACATAGGGCAATATTCTATAAAAGACTTGGAAATATGTTGACAATGGGGCTTTTATTTACTTTTCTAGCATAAAACTATAGATTTTTAAAAAACGAGTTATCTTCAGTGGAACCTCATTTTTCTTTTTACTTCTTTCTTTCTTTTTTTTCTTGGTAACGAGGATTTGCTTGTTCTTCAGAAATTGAGCCAGAAGAGCAGTTTTCAGTTAATAGGATCGTAAGCCCCTACCACCAAGCTTAGCAATAATACATCCTTGATATTCTGAATATAAATATGCCACTTGACATACGTTGTCAATTCTATGACAGCAAATAAAATGATACAATAATTATTGTTAGTATCTTTTGAATTTTACAATTAATATTGTGATAGATAACTAATAAAGTAAAATGTGAATTAATATTGAATAGTCCCATAAGACCAAAATAGATACATCAACCAAAATAGATACTGAACTTTTTATTCTATATACTTCTATATTTAAATATAAACTGTTAAATAAATTCAAACACATATAAACTAAAAACATAGTTTTATTTTACTTGTCCCCCTCACCTCATCTGCTCATTTCCTGGCAGGGCTACTATAAAAGAATACCAATAGACTGGGTGTCCTAAACAGTAAACATTTATTTCTCACAGTTTTGGAGGCCAGAAGCCTGAGGTCAGGGTGCCAGCATGGATGGGTTCTGGTGAAGGCACTATTCCAGGTTTCTTGTTGTATCCTCACATGGAGGAAAGAGGGTGAGGGAGCTCTCTGGGATTTCTTTTATAAGAAGGACACTAATCCCGTTAATGGGAGCTCTATCCTCATGACCTCATAATCTACCAAGGCTCTTCTCCATAATACCATTCTCCTGGGGCTTAGGATTGCAACATATGAATTTGGGGATGACACAAATATTCAGTCCATAACAGCATGCACCTTTCTGGAACTTTTTAATGGCATAAAGATATAGAGATGTAAATATAAATATGTTTAATAGCTATATAGATCTTGCATTAAAAAAACACAAGATCATATTGTTTTTCTGCAAATTACTTTTTATCACTTAAAAATTATCTTGATAATTCAGAATATACATATATATTTTAAGTGCTAGTTTTTCTTTTTATAGATTGACATTGTTAATTAAAGTCGTCCTTTCTGTGGTGGACATCTCCATATGCACAGACCCTATGAGAATTTGGGATAATTCTTTGTTCTCACAGATCCTGTGGAGAAGCATAAATGAAAATGGAAGCTGTAGGAGAATCAGTGCTACAGAGCACTAAAAAGACTGTGAAGCATAGATTCTGTAGAGATGCACATTCGTTTCATACTTTAGCAACTGTTATTCTTTTCTCTTCATATGCTGTTAAATCATAACCTGTCTCCTGCCCTAGTTTCTTCCAGACACCTTCCATGAAATATTTGGTCAATTACTGCAGGCTGCAGTAATTTTTATGATGCTTCTCATTTGTCAGAGGACTTCCACAAATCCCAAATCATCTATTAGTCTTTACCCTCTAACATTCTTTAACATTTCCCAGAAGGCAACTCAAGTTATGATAAACCTTGCATTTTAACATTCAACCTGATGCATTTTCTTTTTTTTCACCCTTTGAAAGAGGTCCAACATTATTACTTCCATGCTTTTCATATCTGTTAGTGTCAATATTGTTTGCCAGACACAAAGTAAATGGCAGAAAGAGAGGCCACAGCTGAGTAAACAACAACTTGTTGCAGAATATACTGAACGTTGGATAAAATGGTAGAGCAGTCTGGCTGAGGCATTTAGAGCTTTGGCTGAGATTTTCAATAGAATGTGCTTTGCCAAATTGTCATTGACTAGGAACTCAAGGCATAGAGAAAATACAAATGCACGTTTGTTGACACAGACATATTGTTTGTTGTAAAGGATTGTGATACACATATGTCATATGCCTGTGTTTATATATTATGTATTAGTAAAATATTTCAGAGACAAAATAAGTGTTGTGTGGGCATGGCCAGTGGATTATATATTCATACATATCTGTGCACATGTAGATATGTGTGTAGCATAGACTTCTAAGAGTGGAAATGCTGGGGAAGAGATGTTGAAGGACTTAGCAAATTGGAACTTCAAATAGAAACTAATCTTTTCAATGCTCACTTCATTACATCTATGTAACATATCAACAATATTCAAATGAAATCATCCAGCATTTCAGGGGATATATAGGAGTGTACAATTTAAATCTTACCTTCAAAGATATTATTTAAATGGGGAAGATAAACACTTTACATTAAAAAACTTTAGATAAAAAATAAGTATTTTTTAGGTGGCATTGACTATGAAATTATAAATGTAAGAGTATGAAAAGTCAAAGGCTCTAAAATCAAAGAAATTTTCTCTAAAATTTTAAATTTACAGAGGTGGGGCTAGCTTGTTATAGATCAGCTCTCTCCAGGAGACTATCTAGAAAATCTAGACAAAATTAAAGAAAAAATGTCTGTCAAAAAGGATTAGAGAGCTACCAAGAAGGCTTGAGGAGCCAAGAGCTCAAAAGAAGAAAGGGGTAAAATTAAACTGACATTTGGTACCACTTTTTCTCATCAAAGCACCTGCCCATTCTAAAGGAGGTTACTGAGATAATTAGAAGCTGAGCAAAACTGTTAGACTCAGAAGGTCACAGGGTCAGAAACTGGAGTCCAAGCACTACCAAAAAGGAGGGCCTAATATACTCTCAAGGCTTCCATTGGTATTCCTGGAGGACTATACCCTTGGAGTAAGAGTGACCGTCTTGGTCTGTTCAGGCTGCTATAACAAAATACCATAGATTGGGTGGCTTATAAACAACAAAAATTTGTTATGTCCTGGAGGCTGGGAAGTGCAGGATCAAGGGTGCCGATAGATGCAGTGTCTCCTGAGGGCGTGCTTCCTGGTTCATAGCCGTTTTGCTGTGTCCTCATATGGTGGAACGGGGTAGATATCTTTGGGTTTCTTTTATAAGGGCCTAACCTGCCTCATGAGGGATCTGCCCTCATCCTATAATCACCTCCCAAAGGTCTCACCTCCTAATACTATCACCTTGGCAATTAGGATTTCAACATATGAAATTTGGGAAACGCAAAATTTTGACCATAGTAGTCACCTTTCAAAAGAGCAGCCTTCACAAAGCGTAAAGCTTTGCTTTGAAGCAACTCAGTAATAGATTAAGTATGATTGACCGTAACAGCCTGCCAGATATCTCATCTAGAGACTCAAATTAGCTCTATGATATTTCATATAAAATCCTGACTTTCAAATTACCAAGAATGGAAGGAAATGACACTACATAAATAAAAGCTATGGGAAAATAGATGGAAAATAGACACAGATCTACAGGACATCCAGACATTCATAAAAATGAACAAGGACTTTAAGATAATTGTAAGCCCCACTTATTGCAGTCACCACCATTTAATACAGTATGGATATATGCTTTCTTGGCTACTTTCACAAGTTCCTATTACCCGCCTGGATGTTTTTAAGCCATTTCAGTTTACTTCCCTTGCTTAATTTAGGTGTTCTTTCTGTTTTGAACTGCTCTTCTCAGTACCTTTTGTATGCATGTTGATAACTTGGTAAACCACACATGAAGATACCTTTCTATCAACTGCCAGTTTATCTCCCTTGCTCAATTCTTCATTTCCCAGGACTCTCAAATAACCCTTCCTTCGGAACCTATAATCCTCTTTCCCCCCATTAAAAGTAAGAGTGGTGGGAACCTAAAGGAAGATGTATAACTCAATCATTTAAGTTGGAAAGTGTCTTGGACATTTTCTGCAGAATTCAGGTGTCATACATAAAACTACACGAAAGTGGAATTGGGGACCTCAGACCCTTCATCAATTTTTAACCTTGTCTTATTTGGACACTGAACTCCAGCCCCTTAACACACCTGGGAATTAAGGCAGGTGATCTTCTCCTGCAGGCCATGGCCTAGGACACCATCTCTGTTCTTCTGACTCATCTCCAGTGAGAACTGTGGGGGTTTAGTTTAGGACCTATGGTACCTGATGGTGAATGGTTGAAATAATCTCCTCAAGGAGACCAACATGCTGCTCCAACTTATATAAGAATTATAGGTAACTGAGGCTTATTTTAAAATGTCCAGGAGCTGGAGATAACTTATTATTTAGAGATCTACTGGCTAGTAGGGGATATCCAAAGTCACTTTTGTAAGAGAAAACATGTAGTTGACATATTTTTACTGTCTATCTAACATGTTTTTCTCTTTTAGTATAGTATCAGCCATGCCCTACCCTCTTTTCTATCCCCTCACCACTGTAGAGAAGGGGTCAATGAAGATACCTTGTCTTTATGGTCAAAGGGACAGACATCTAATTCAGGGCTGGCCAAAATTGAGCCAGTTAGAGACTCCTTTTATAGATACATCCATCCATCCTCTTTTCTCCTCTACACATGCCCCCCCCGCCTCCCCGCCGCCCCCCACCCCCCCACACACACACCACTGAAACAGGGAGAGGTAACAGTGAGTTTCTCTTTCTTTGTTCTGGGACTGATAAGTAAAATTGTCTATGGTCTATTCATAAGATGAATTGTCTATTCATTTTATGGAAGTGATCGAAACTCACAGATGGAGAACAAATGCCAAAACTCATATACAAACACCATATGAGGAGTTGGCAGGTTAATTTGCTTGGCTGTAGTAGTCATTGACTATGTATATGAAAACATGTTATACACTTCAAATTTATAAAAAATTTATGAAAAAAGGTTATAAAGATACAAAGAAAACCTAAAGCACATATAGACACACACAAGGAGAGAGACACACAAGGAGAGAGAGAGAAACCATTTTGGTCATTTCACCTCTGAATCTAGGCTTGACTAGTCATGTCAGGTTTTAGTTGGCTTTTTGCCACTTGCACTGAGAGAGTACTTAGTAGCCCAAATATAAGAGTGGATGGCAATTATCCAAAATGGAGAGGCTCCTTGAATATGTGCAACATTAAAGAAAGATAATGAAATGTGAAGCAGCTCTAACACAGCTTCATGTAGAGTTAGATTTTAGAATTTTATCATGATCCTAGTAACTTAGAATATATGATGCTTATAAAATATGATGTATATTCTTTACAAGTATAATCTTAAAATTATTTTTCTTGTTCCTTTTAATGAAGGAGAATTCAGAATAAAAATGGACCTTAAGAAATACATTCTTTCAGCATGCCTTAGAATTAGGTATCAAACAATGAATGACTTTATGTTAGGAGGGTTTTATGATTTGAAAAAAACCACATAATAGGTTTTTTGTGGATCACCACAGTGAGAACTCCCTTATCATGGGGATGGCACCAAGCCATTCATAAGAGATCCACCCTATGACCTGGACATCTCCTACTCTCCATCCCCTCCAACATTGGCAATCACATTTCAACATGAGATTTGAAGGAGACACATATCCAAACTATATCACATCCCGATAAATTAAAAAGTAAGAGTTGACTGTTTCTTCAGATGTGGAGAAATCAGCATAATAATTCTGAACACATGAAAAAGCAAGGTGTTATGAAATACCCAAAGGAAGACTATAATCTCTAGCAATGGATCCTACTGAAAAGAAATGTTTGAAATGTTATGTAAGGAATTCAAAATATTAATTTTAAAGAAGCTCGATGAGAGATAAATCTGAAAAAATAATACAAAGTCAGAAAATCAGTTCAGGATATGAATGAGAAATTTACAAAGGAGATAGATATCTTTAAAAGCTAAAATAATAAACAGAACTTTTGAAAACAAAAAAAATTATTGAAAGAATTACAATATACTGCTGAAAGCTTCAACAATAACCTAGACCAAGCAGAAGAGAGTATCTAAAACATCGAATATATGTCTTTTGAATTTATTCAGTCACACAAATTTTTTTTTTGTTTGAGATGGAGTCTTGCTCTGTTGCCCAGGCTGGAGTGCAATGGCATGATCTCGGCTCACTGCAAGCTCCGCCTCCTGGGTTCACGCCATTCTCCTGCCTCAGCCTCTCAAGTAGCTGGGACTACAGGCGCCTGCAACAATGCCTGGCTAATTTTTTTGTATTTTTTTGTACTTTTAGTAGAGACGGGGTTTCACCGTGTTAGCCAGAATGGTCTTGATCTCCTGACCTTGTGATCCGCCCGCCTCAGCCTCCCAAAGTGCTGGGATTACAGGCGTGAGTGTGCCTGGCCCCAAAATTTTTTTAAAAGAATAAAAAAGAATGAACAAAACCTTAGAGAAGTATGGAACTGCATAAAGCAATGTAACTTAGGAATCATTGGTATTCTCAAGGGAGAAGAGAAAGCAAAATGTTTAGAAAACCTGTTTAAGGAAATAAAAGATTTCACTGGTCTAGCAAGATATTTGAATATCTAGATACAAAAGGCCCAACAAGTACTAGGAAAATACATTGCAAGATGAAATTCACCATTACATGTAGTCATCAGACTTTCTAAAGTCAGAGTGAAAGAAAAAAAACCTTAAAATCAGCAAGAGAAAAGCATTTAGTCCCTGTAAAGGAAACCAAATTAGGCTTACATTGTGATTCTCAGCAGAAGCCTTAGAAACCAGAAGAGATTTGTGCCCTATTTTCAAGGTGCTTAAGGAAAAAGAAAAAAAAAAAAAACTGGCAATCACAAATTCTACATCTTGTCAGAGTAACTTTCATAAATGAAAGAGAAAGTCTTTTTCAGACAAGCAAACACTGAAAGAATTTGTCATCCCTAGTGTGGCTTTACAAGAAATGTTCCAAGGTGTTCTAAACATGGGGACAAAAGGTTAGTATTCTCCATGGTAAAAATACATGAAAGTACAAAACTCACAGGTCTTAAAAAACTACTACACAAGGGACGAAGAGAAAAAAATATCAAATGGCAATAAGACAGAACTCCACCAAACCATAAAGATAAGCAAGCAGAGAGAAAGAAGAAAGAAAAAAAAAATCAAGAATCTAAGAATCCACAAAACAACTAGATAATAATGAACATTATGACAGGTACGAAACTCCACATATCAATATCAAGGTTGAACATAAATGGATTAAATGCTCCACTTAAAGTATAGATTGGCAGAATGGATAAAAAGTGAACCAACTGTATGCTGCTGTGGTGTTGTATGTATATTTATAGGTTTTCGTCCACAGTTCTTGGCTCATAACTCCCATAACCCTTGTTTCAGTCTTTTGTTATAATGTTGGGTGTGTTAAGCTTCTGGGTTAGGCTTCAGGAAATAGTATCTCTCATTTTCCTGTCTTCCTTTACCTGCTGCAAGACAGGACTCCATTCTTCCCTTGCCTTTCTGATTGTGGGTCATAAGACCTACCTCAGAAGGTTCCCACCCTATATCTAGGTAAGGAATGCTGATGTCATGAAGCTTCTATAAAAACTCAAGATTACTGGGTTGGAGAGTTTTCAGATAAGTGGAGATGTAGAATTTCCTGGAGGGTGGCACATCCAGAGGGGGCATGGATGCTCAGCATCCCTTCCCTCATGCTTTGTCCTGAGTACCTCTTATGTATGTATCCTTTCTAATATTCTTTAAAATGAACTGCTAAACATAAATAAGTGTTCCCCTGAGTTCTGTAAAATGCATCTCCAAATTAGTTAAACCCAAAGAGGAAATCATGGAAGTCCCAATTTGAAACTAATCATTTAGAAATTCTAGAGGACTGGACTTGTGAGTGGCATTGGTGGAAAGGGGCAGTTTTGCGGACTGAGCCCTTACCCTGTGAGATCTGGCACTGTCTCCAGGTACATTATGCAAGAATTGAATTCGTGGAAAACCAGCTGGTGTCTGCTTTTTGGTGGTTGAAGCAAAACCCTCACACATTTGGTCACAGAAATCTTAGGGTTTATGATTGTTGTTGCTGTGGTGTGAGAGTGGTGGGAAAACATACTTTGAGAGAGTTTCTCCATAAACAGCTGCTTACAAAAAATTCACAATGACACTTATAGGCTGAAGGTGAAGGGGTGAAAAAAATATTCCACACAAATGGAAATAAAAAGTGAACAGGAATAACTACGATCAGATCAGATAAAACAGACTTTAAATCAACAAAAGTAACAGTAAAACAATAAAAAGAAGGTCATTATATAATGATGAAGGGTCAATACAAGAGGATATAACAATTCTAAATCTATATGCACCCAACACTGGAGCACCTAGATTTATAAAACAAATATTACTAGACTTAAATAAATAGACACCAATAAACTATAGTGGAGAACTTCAATACCGTAATCTCCACATTAGACAGATCATTGAGAGAGAAAATCAACAAAGAACCTTGAGACTTAACTTGAATTTTAGACCAAATAGACCTAACAGATATTTACAAAACATTCTATTGAAGAAACATAGAAAATATACTCTCATCAATGCATGGAACATCGTCCAAGGTAGATCACATGTTAGGCCACAAAACATGACTCAGTAAATTTTTAAAAATAAAAATCATATCAAATATCTTCTCAGATCACAGCAGAATAAAACTAGAAATTAATGCCAAGAGAATCTCTTGAAACTATACAAATACCTGGAAATTAATGCTCCTGAATGACCTTTGGATCAATGATGAATTTAAGAAGAAAATTTAAAAATCTTTTGAAATGAGGCCGGGCGCCGTGGCTCACACCTGTAATCCCAGCACTTTGGGAGGCCGAGGTGGTGGATCATGAGGTCAGAAGACGGAGACCATCCTGGCTAACACAGTGAAACCCCGTCTCTACTAAAAATACAAAAAAAATTAGCCGGGTGTGGTGGCAGGTGCCTGTAGTCCCAGCTACTCGGGAGGCTGAGGCAGGAGAATGGTGTGAACATGGGAGGCGGAGCTTGCAGTAAGCCAAGATTATGCCACTGCACTCCAGCCTGGGTGACAGAGCGAGACTCCATCTCAAAAAAAAAAAAAAAAAAAAAAATCTTTTGAAATGAATGTAATTGGAGATACAACATATCACAACCTGTAGATACCATAAAGGCAGTGCTAAGAGGGAAGTTTATAACATTAAATGTTAACTTCAAAAAAGAGAAATACTATAACAACCTAATGTCACACCTCAAGGAACTAGAAAAATAAGAACAAACTAAACCCAAATCTAGCAGAATAAAATAAGTAACATATATTAGAGCAGAGCAAAATGAAATTGAGACAAGAAATACAAAAGATGAATGAATGAAAAGATGGTTATTTGAAAAAACAAAATTGATAAACTGCTACCTAGACTAACCAAGGAAAGAAGAGAAGGAGATCCAAATAAAAATAATCAGAAGGGAAAAAGGAGACATTACAACTAAGCCCACAGGAAAAAAAAAAAAAAACAGATACTACTATGAAGAACTATACACTCACAAACTAGAAAACCTAGAGAAAATAGATAAATTTCTGGAAACATACAACCTCCCAAGATTGAACCAGGTATAAATTGAAATCCTGAACATAACAACAATGAATAGTGAAAGTGAGTTAGTAATAAAAAAAATTTCCCAACAAAAAAAGCATAGGACTTGATAGATTCACAGTCAAATTCTACCAAACCTATAAAAAGGAATTGTACCAATTCTCCTGAAAGTGTTCCAAAAAATTGAGGAGGGAACCTTTCCTAACTCATTCTACAAAGCCGGGATCCCACAATACAGCCTCTACATACCAATATTTCTGATGAACACTGATGCAAAAATCCTCAACAAAATACTAGCGTATTGAATCCAATAGCACATAAAAAAGAATAAATCATGACAAATGAGTTTGATTCTAGGGATGAAAGGATGGTTCAGTATAGGAAAATCAATAAATTTTACTTATTACATAGAGGATTATAACAAAAACCATATGAATGTCTCAATAGATGTAGAAAACACGTGATAAAACTCAGCATTGCATAATGATAAAAATCCTCAATTAACCAGGCACAGAAGGAACATATCTCAAAATAATAAAGGTCATATATGAGAAACCTACAGCCTATATTATGCTGAATGGGGAAAAGGTGAAAGCAATCCCCCTTAAAAAGAAATGGAAACAGACAAGGATGCTCACTCTCACTTTTCCTATTCAACAGAGTACTGGAAGTCCTAGCCACAGCCATCAGGCAAGAGAGAGGAATAAATGGCATCTAAATTAAAAAGAGGAAGTCAAATTCTCTCTATTCATCAATTATATGATCTAGAAAACCCTAAAGACTCCTCTATAAATCTCTTACATTTGATACATGAATTCAGTACAGTTTCAGAATACAAAATCAGTGTACAAAAATAAGTAGCATTTCTGTTTACCAATAACCATCAAGCTGGGAACCAAATCAAGAAGGCAATCTTATTTACAATAGCGATCAGAAAAATAGAATATCTAGGAATACATTTAACCGAGGAGATGAAAGCCCTCTTTAAGGAAAACTACAAAACATTGAATAAAGAAATTGTAGATAACACAAATGGAAAAATATACTACATTTATGCATCAGGGGAATTAATATTGTTAAAATGACCATACTACTCAGAGCATTCTACAGGTTCAATGCAATTCCTATCAAAATACCAATGTCATTCTTCCCAGAAATGGAAAAACCAATCCTAAAATTTACATGGAACCAAATGAATAGCCAAAGCAATCCTATGCAAAAAGAACAAAGCTGGAGGTATCACATTACCTGACTTCAAATTATATTACAAAGCTACAATAATTAAAACATCATGGTATCAGTACAAAAATAGACATGTAGATCAATGGAACAGAATAGAGAACCCAGAAATAAAGGTACATGTTTACAGCCAACTGATTTTTGACAAAGTTGATAAAAATATACAACAGGAAAGGACACACTTTTCAATAAATGCTGTGTAAATTGGATTGCTATATGCAGACAAAAATGAAATTGAACTATCTCTGAGCATATATAAAAATCAACTTAAGATGGATTAAAGGCTTAAATATAAGACTTGAAAGTACTAAAATACTAGAAGTAAACCTAGAGAAAACTTCTGGGCATTGTTATAGACAAAGAATTCATGACTAAGATGTCAAAAGTACAAACGACAAAAACAGAAATAGACAAATGGTATTTAATTAAACTAAAAATCTGCATTGCTAAAAGAAATAATAGAAATAACGAGTTTTAAATAATAGAAAAGAAATAACAGAGTTTGAAGTTGGGTAACATGATGCCTCCAGCTTTGTTCTTTTTGCTTAGGATTGTCTTGGCTATTTGGGCCTCTTTTTGGGTACATATGAATATTAAAATAGATTTTTCTAATTCTATGAAGAATGTTAATGTTAGTTTAATGGGGATAGCATTGAATCTACAAATTACTTTGGTCAGAAAACCTTCAGAATGGAAGAAAATATTTGCAAATGATGCATCCAACACGGGACTGATATCCCGAATTTATAAGAAATTCAAACAACAAAAAACAACCCCATTAAAAAATGGGCAAAGAACATGAATAGACACTCTTTTGGAGAAATATATATGAATGCCCAAAAAGCATATAAAAATGCTCAACATCACTAATCATCAGAGAAGCACAAATTAAAATAACAATGAAATATAATCTCATGTGTGTCCGAATGGCTATTACCAAAAAGTAAAAAAGGAACAGAGGCTAACAGTGATACAGAGAAAAAAGAATGCTTATCCACTTTTTGTGAGAATGTAAACTAGTACAACTTCTATGTAAAACCTGTGGAGATTTCTCAAGTGAAAATAGAAATATCATTCAATCGAGTAATTTCACCACTGTATATCTACCTAAAGGGAAGAAAATTATTACATAAAAATATACTTGGATTTGCATGTTTATTGGAGCACTATTCACAATAGCAAAGATATAGAGTCAGCCTGCATCCAACAATGGATGATTGTATAAAGAAAATATAGTACCGGTACTGTGCTAATTTGGTTACTGTAGCCTTGTAGTATAGTTTGAAGTTGGGTAGTGTGATGCCTCCAGCTTTGTTCTTTTTGTTTAGGATTGTCTGGCTATTTGGGCTCTGTTTTGGTTCCATATGAATCTTAAAATATGTTTTTCTAATTCTGTGAAGAACGTCAATGGTAGTTTAATGGGAATATAATTGAATCTTTTAATTACTTGGGGCAGTATGGTCATTTTCACGATATTGATTCTTCCTATCCATGAGTATGAAATTTTTTTTATTTGTTTGTGTCCTCTCCCTCTCTGATTGCTTTGAGCAGTGATTTGTATTTCTCCTTGAAGAGGTCCTTCACATCCCTTGTTAGCTGTATTCCTAGGTATTTTATTCTTTTGTAGCAATTGTGAATGGGAGTTCACTCGTGATTTGGCTCTCTGCTTGCCTGTTGTTGTAAAGGAATGCTTCTGGTTTTTGCACATTGATTTTGTATCCTGAGGCTTTGCTGAAGTTGCTTATCCGCTTAAGAAGCTTTTGGGCTGAGATGATGGGGTTTTCTAGATATAGGATCATGTCATCTGCAAACAAAGAGAGTTTGACTTTCTCTCTTCCTATTTAAATATGCTTTATTTCTCTTGCCTGATTGCCATGGCTAGAACATCTAATATTATATTGAATAGGAGTGATGAGAGAGGGCATCCTTGTCTTGTGCCAGTTTTCAAGGGGAATGCTTCCAGCTTTTGTTCATTCAGTATGATATTGGCTGTAGGTTTGTCATAAATGGCTCTTATTTTGAGGTATGTTCCTTCAATATCTAGTTTATTGGGAGTTTTTAAGATGAATGGATGGTGAATTTTATCAAAGGTCTTTTCTACATCTATTCAGATAATCATATGATTTTTCTCTTTGGTTCTGGTACAAGAACACACACATAGACCAATGGAAAAGAATAGAGAACTCAGAAATAAGAGCACATCTACAACCATCTGATCTTGGACAAAACTAACAGGAACAAGCAATGAGGAAAGGATTCCCTATTTAATAAATGGTGCTGGGAAAACTGGCTGGCCATAGGCAGAAAACTGAAACTGGACACCTTTTTATACCTTATAGAAAAATAAACTCAAGATGGATTAAAGACTTAAATGTAAAACCCGAAGCCATAAAAACCCTAGAAGAAAACCTAAGCAATACCATTCAGGACATAGGCATGGGCAAAGATTTTGTGACGAAAATGCCAAAAGCAATTGCAAGAAAAGCTAAAATTGACAAATGGGATATAATTAAACAGCTGATGCACAGCAAAAGAAGCTATCATCAGGGTGAACAGGCAACCTACAGAATGGCAGAAAAGTTTTGCAATCTACCTATCTGACAAAGTTCTAATATCCAAAATCTGCAAGGAACTTAAATTTACAAAACAGAAAACCCCATCAAAAAGTGGGTAAAGTGTATGAACAGACACTTCTCAAAAGAAGACATTTATGCGGCCAAGAAACACATGAAAAAATGCTCAACATCACTGATCATTAGAGAAATGCAAATCAAAACCACAATGAGATACCTGCTCACTCCAGTCAGAATGGTGATAATTAAAAAGTCAAGAAGCAACAGATGCTGGTGAGACTGTGGAGAAATAGGAAATCTTTTACATTATTGGTGGGAATGTAAATGATATGGTTTGACTGTGTCCCCACCCGAATCTCAACTCGAATTGTATCTCCAAAAATCCCCAGGCATTGTGCGAGGGACCCAGGGGGAGGTAATTGAATCATGGGGGCCGGTCTTTCCGATGCTATTCTTGTGACAGTGAATAAGTCTCACGCGATCTGATGGGTTTATCAAGAGTTTCCGCTTTTGCTTCTTCCCCATTTTCTCTTGCTGCCACCATGTATGAAGTGCCTTTTTCCTCACATCATGATTCTAAGGCCTCCCCAGCCATGTGGAACTGTAATTACAGTTAAGCCTCTTTTACTTCCCAGTCTCAGTTATGTCTTTATCAACAGTGTGAAAATGGACTAATAAAGTAAATGAGTTTAACCATTGTGGAATACAGTGTGGCAATTCCTCAAGGACCTAGAACCAGAAATACCATTTGTCCCAGCAACCCCGTTACTGTATATATACCCAAAGGAATATAAATTATTCTATGAAGATACATGCAAACATATGTTTGCTGCAGCACTGTTTACAATAGCAAAGACATGGAACCAGCCCAAATTCCCATCAATAACAGACTGGATAATAGAAAATGTGATAGATATACACCATGGAATACCATGCAGCCATAAAAAGGAATGAGATGATGTCTTTTGCAGTGGCATGGATGACGCTGGAAGCCATCATCCTCAGCAAAGTAACACAGGTACAGAAAACAAAACACCTCATGTTCTCATAGTGGGAGTTGAACAATGAGAACACATGGACACAGGGAGGGGAACAACACTCACCAGGGCCTGTCAGGGTTGGGGGGCAAGGGGAAGGACAGCACCAGGACAAACAGCTAATATATGCAGGCTTATAACTTCAGTGATGAGTTGACAGGTGCAGCAAACCACCATGACACGCATATACCTATGTAACAAACCTGCACATTCTGCACATGTATCGCAGAACTTAAAGTAAAATAAAGATTAAAAAAGACATACACGTGGCCAACAAATGTGAAAAAACACTCAATACCACTGATCATGAGAGAAATGCAAATCAAAACTACCTGTGATACCATTGCATCCTAGTCAAAATGGTTATTAAAAAGTTAAAATGCAACAGATGCTGGTGAGATTGCAGAGAAAAGGAACACCTTTACACTGCTAGTGGAAGTGTAAATTAGTCCAACCATTGTGGAAGACAGTGTGACAATTCCTCAAAGATCTAGAAACAGAAATACCATGTGACGCAGCAATGTCATTACTGGGTATATACCCACAGGAATATAAATCATGTATAGATACCTGGACATGTATGTTAATTGCAGCACTATTTACAATAGCAAAGACATGGAATCAATCTAAATGCTCATCAATGATACACTGGATAAGGAAAATGTGGTACATTCACACCATGAAATACTATGCAGCTATAAAAAGGAATGAGATCATGTCCTTTGCAGGGACATGGATGCAGTTGGAAGTCATTGTCCCCAGCAAACTAACACAGGAACAGAAAAACAAACACTGCACGTTGTCACTTATAAGTGGGAGCTGAATGATGAGAACACATGGAAAGATGGGATGGGGGACAACACATATTGGGTCCTGTCAGGGTTTTGGGGGCAGGGAGAGCATCAGGAAGAATAGCTAATTGACGCTGTCTTAATACCTAGGTGAGGGGATGATCGGTGCAGCAAACCCACATGCCACACATTTACCTATGTATCAAACCCGCACATCCTGCACATGTACCCCTGAACTTAAAAGTTGAAGGAAAAAATGAAAAACAGAAAATATGCCATATAAACAATGGAATACCATTCAGCAGTAAAAGATATGGAAATCATGCCATTTGCAGCAACACAGATGGAATTGGAAGCCATTAACTTAAGTGAAACAACTCAGAAACATAAAGTCCAATATCAAATGTTCTACTTATAAGTGGGAGCGAAGAAAGGTGTACACATGGACATAGAGTGTGGACTGATAGACATTGGAGACTCAGAAGGGTGGGAGAGTAGAAGAAAGTTAAAGGATGAGAAATTACTTAATGGGTACAATGTACATTATTTGGGTGATGGCTACTCTGAAAGCCCAGACTTCACCAGTAGGCAATCTATGCATTGTGCAAAACTACTTCTACACCTCATATTTATACGAATGAAAAATGGGATACTGTTTTTCACCTCTAATGAAAAAAAGAATGAAAACAAAGCAAAACAAAAGGAAATGAGTAGAAGAAGTAAGAAAAATATCAAGAGATTCACTTTTCCCTACATATAGGGTGGGGATAAGCTATTTTAATAGAACTAAATATTAAATATCACCATTAATATTCACTTAATATAAATTTGTGTTTAGCATTGAATATTAAAGGGAAGAGCCTATATGAATTGTGAATACCAAGGCAACTGAAATTTGGGGTATCAATATTACAAAGTAGCAAGAGTGACTCATTGTGTGTAGTTTGAAAACTTCCATAAAGGTAATGTAATACTAAGGAATGAATTTCAGTTGTGTTTGAATATTGGCAGCATTGTTGGGCTAACTTTCCAAGGTGAGCAGTTCCAAATTGCAAATTATTAGTTCTGAGGGATAATAGCCAGTTAGGTCAAGCAAAGCATTCCTGAATATACTCCCAGCACATTGATGTGTAGCTCTTTGATATTTGGTTGTGTATCTATTCTTCCCAACTAAATACTGAACAAAGCTGAGGTTTCTGTTTTCTTCATATATTTGCCCATTGCCAGATACAGAGTAGATACTAAAATATAAATTTCTTTTGAGTCATGGAAACATTTTTGATTATAGACTGGGCAGCCTGTGGAAGGGGACATGTCCATGTAGGGAACTGTTTTATTCTTTTGACTATAGCTTGAGTGGATCTGTCATTGTCAGAATTTATATTTTTGGATGGAAGGGAAAGAGATCTCTGAATTTTGAGAGTGGAAAACCACTAGCCTGTTTATTGGTGCTTACATTAAAACTGACATTTATCTTAAGAGTTTGAAAATTATTTTAATGGGTATCAGAATATTATTTTAACCATTAAAGAAATACTCTGTAGTGATTATGTTTAAGCCAGGAAAGAAATCCATACTCTAAAGCAACAATAATTTCACTTAAAGTTCACTGATAACTTACATGGACAAGATGCTCGTGGAGAGATGTGAAGCTAAAAATGATATGATCCAAGCCTTCAAAGTTCTCACAAAGCAGTGGCAGGAATATACACGTAAGTGAGTCCTCATGAAAATATGGGATAAGTTTAATAACATACAACCCAAGAGCAGTAGATGCATGAAGGAAACAATATCTATATGCCAGAATAGTAATAGTCACTTACCTTTGAATTATCATTTTATTGCATCATAAATATATTTTTCATATGCATACTTTTTACCACTAAGGGCAATCAGGTAAACAATTTAAAGGCATCTTTTTCTTCTAGTAATGCACTGTCCACATGTATTATGCTTATAACTAGGCTCATAAAATTATTACTGATTGAACATTTTATATAAATGTGTAACATTTATATAAAATGTTTGGAAGTAGAAAATTATTTTTATAATACATTTTTGGATGTTCTGTTAGAAATTCTAGGGTTAGCTAAATAACTGCTTAATACTGTAAAGCATTTCATGTAATTTAACATTCTGCATTTTGCTGTGGTGATTCATTTGAAATTTTACCGTTTAGTCATGATCAGGTTACCTTGGATACCTAAAATTAATTGAAAAGTGTGTCACTTTAGTATTGTCATTTTACTGAAGGTTCTTTTTTCTCTTCATTTGTACTGCAGTTTGAAATGGAACACAATGACTTATAAATTACTTGCAAAGGAACCCTAGGATTTCCTGGCCTTTAGAGATTGTAATAGTTGCCTGGAATCTGTAATCAGAGGGGTTAAATCACAGTCCTTTTTCTTTGTTGTTAGACCATAAATGCTTTCCATTGTGTTGAATAATTTATGACCTGCTTTCATTTTCTGATGTTTATTTTTCTCTGAGAAATTTAGAGATGTTTTAGTATAATTTTAAGTTTCCAGATGGAATTCTGTTAATTTTTTTTGGAAATTTAAAAAAGCTGAACTACTTAATTATGAGGCACTTGGCTACTTTCTTACCTAAAATTTCACTAGCTGCCATAAACATTGACAAAACTCAATTTTATATTTAAAGGAAAGTGGCTGGTAATATGCCATACTTACAAGGTTTACGTTTTCCCACAAAGAGAGCTCATATTCTAGTATAAAATATTTTTAAAGTTTTTGGCAGACCTGTGTGTGTGTGTGTGTGTGTGTGGGTGTATTTTATGATGAGGAATTCAATTATCAGGCAAACCATTTAATATTATATTCTTTAAAATTGGGAACCATTTTGGACAAAAAACTGTATATGACTTCTTATCCTAAATGATTTTCAATGTTTGCTTCTTAGTCGTTTAGTGAAGAAAAGAAGAAACACATAAAGATCCTTTTAATGAGCTCTATTAAAGATAGTAACAGTAACTAGCTTTATTTATTGGATTATGAAATACTGAAACTTTAAAAATTAAGAAAAAAAATTAGGTTACTTAAGAAGTATCTATAATAGCATGACCCCCAATATTTTCCAAATGGACTTATACATCCAAGATTTTTATAATATTACCACTAAACATAATTCATCAGCAATACCTGGGAGTTTGTTGAGAATGTAGAATGTCAGGTCAGATTCCAGATCTACTGGATTACAAGATACACTTGAACAATATTTCCAGGTAATCTGCATGCACATTAATGTTTGAGAAGCATTGATTTATTTGGTAGTATCACATAAGACACCATCCCTGAAAAAGAAAGCAAAATCTATAAAGGCCAGCCTCTTATGTATTACATATACATACTTGTTTTTTATATTATTTATTTATACTTGTTTTACATTAAAACAATAATTTTTAAAAGTCTTGGAAAATGAAATCAATACATTTATAGGTAGATGATTTAGAGTCTTTGTCTATAATTTGAACATTTGGGTCATCTTAATACGGACATCCCTATTTTATTTTTTAAATTAAAGTATACAGTGTGATGTTTTAATATACACATATAGACTGAACTAATTAGTACAGTCAAGTGAATTAACATATTTGTCTTTCTGTAGTTTTTTGTGATAAGAGCACTTAATATCTACTCTCAGCAAATTTGATGTATACAATAAAATATTATCTATAGTACCCAGGCTGTACATTAGATTGTTAGAATTTATTCTACGTAAGTGAAACTTTTTATCCTTTGCCCAACATCTCTCTATTTACCTCAACCCCTCACCTCTGATAATCACCAATCTAATCTCTGCTTCTATGAATTTGACTATTTTTAGATTCCATTTACAAATGAGATCACGCTATATTTTTCTTTTGTGTCTGGCTTATTTCACTTAGCATAATGTCTTCTGGGTTCATCCATATTGTTGCAAATAGGATTTTCTTATTTTTTAAGGTTTGTATAATTTCATATGTATATGAATATTATATGTATCACATTTTCTTTATGAATTAATTTGTTGATAAACACATAGGTTGTTTCCATAATTTGGGTATTGTGAATAATGCTGCAATAAACACGGGAGTGCAGGTATCCTTTTGACATACTGATTTCATTTCCTTTGGCTATATACCCAGAAGTAGAATTGCTGGATCATATGGTAGTTCTGTTATTAATTTTTGAAGGTAGTGATTCTGTATTATTTTCCATAATGGCTATACCAATAAACATACTCACCAACAGTGCACAAGGGTTCCCTTTTCTCCACATCCTCATCAACACTTATCTTTTTTATATTTAATAATAACCAACCTATCACATGTGATATTCATGTGATATCTTACTGTAGTTTGATTTGCATTATCCTGATGGTTGGTGGTGTTGAGCAGCTTTTCATAAACGTATTGGCCATCTATGTGTCTTCTTTGGATAAATGTCTATTTAAGTCTGTTGCCCATATTTAAATTCAGTTCTGTCTTCTTTTGCTATTGAGTTGTATGTGTTACTTGTATGTTTTAAATATTAACCCCTTATCAGATATATGGTTTGCAAATATTTTTACAGTCTGTAGGTTGCCTTTACATTCTGCTTATTGTTTCATTCATTGTGCAGAAGCTTTTAAATTTGGTATAGTTCCATGTATTTATTTTTGTTTTTGTCACCTGTGCTTTTGGTGTCATACCCCAAAAATTATTGCTAAGACCAATGCCAAGGAGCTTGTTCCCTATGTTTTCTTTTAGGCATTTTACAGTTCAGAGCTTATATTTAAGTCTTTAATACCTTTTGAGTTGATTTTTGTGTATGGCATATGATCAGGGTCCAATTTCATTATTTTATGGTGAATGTCTAGTTTTCCCAATACCATTTATTGAAGAGACAATCCTTTCCCCACTGTGTTCTTGGCATCTTGTTGAAAATTATTTGACGGTACATGCATGGGTTTATTTTGGGTTTGCTTTTCTGTTCCATTGGCCTATGTGTCAATTTTAATGTCAATACCATGGTGTTTTGCATATTATACCTTTGTGACATCATTGGAAATCAGGAAGTGTGATGCCTTCAGCTTTGTTATTCTTGCTAAAGATTGCTTTGGCTATTCAGGTCTTTTGTTGTTCTACATAAATTTTAGTACTTTTTTTCTATTTTTGTGAAACATGCCATTGGAATTTTGATAAGGATTGCTTTGAATTTGTAGATTGCCTGATGTATTAGTCAGTTTTCACACTGCTATAAAGAACTACCTGAGACTGGGTAATTTATAAATAAAAGAGGTTTAATTGACTGCAGGCTTAACAGGAAGTGAAACTGGGAGTTCTCAGGAAACTTGCAATCATGGTGAAAGGCGAAGGGGAATCAAAGACCTTCTTCATGTGGTGGCAGAAGACAGTGTGAAGGGGGGAACTGCTGCACACTCATGCATAATGAGATCACATAAGAACTCATTATCATGAGAACAGCATGTGGGACCACCCCCACAGTCCAATCACCTCCCACAGGGTCCCTCTGTTGACATATGGGGATTACAATTCTAGAAGAGATTTGGGTGGGGAAACAGCCAACCATATCATTCTGACCCTGGCCCCTCCCAAATCTCACATCCTTCTCACATTTCAGAATACAATCATGCCTTCCTAACAGTCCCTGAAAGTCTGAACTCATTTTAGCATTATCCCAAAAGTTCAAGTCCAAAGTCTCATCTGAGACAAGGCAAGTCCCTTCCACCGATGAACCTGTAAAATAAAACACAAGTTAGTTACTTCCAAGATACAATGAGGGTACAGGCATTGGGTAAATATTCTCATTCCATTGGGGGTAAATTGGCCAAAACAAATAGGCTGCAGGCCCCATGCAAGTCCAAAACCTGACAGGGCACTCATTAAATCTTAAAGATCCAAAATAATCTCCTTTGAATCCATGTCTCACATCCAGGGCATGCTGATGCAAGAAGTAGGCTCCCAAGGCCTTGGGAAGCTCCACCCCTGTGGCTCTGTAGGGTACAGCCCCATGGCAGCTTTCATGGGCTGGCATTGAGTGCCTGCAGCTTTTCCAGGCACATGGTGCAAGCTGTGGGTGGATCTATTATTCTGGGGTCTAGAGGATGGTGGTCCTCTTTTCACAGCTCCATTAGACAGTGCCCCAGTGAATACTCTGTGTGGGAGCTCCAATTCCACATTTCCCTTCCACACTGTCCTAGCACAGGTTCTCCATGAGGGCTCCACCCCTGCAGCAAACTTCTGTCTGGACATCCAGATGTTTTCATACATCCTATGAAATCTAGGTGGAGGCTCCCAAAGCTCAACTTTTGTATTCTGGGCACCTGGAGGTCCAACACCACATGGAAACTGACAAGGTTTTGGGCTTGCTCCCTCTGGAGCAACTGCATGTGCTGTAACTTGGGCCCTTTTAGCAATGGCTGGAGCTGGAGTGGCTAGGATGCAAGGCATCGTGTTCTGAGGCTGCACAGAGTAGTGGGGCGCTGGGTCCTGCCCACAAAATCATTATTCCCTCCTAGGCCTCTCAGCCTGTGATGAGAGGGGTGCCTCCAAGATTTCTGACATGCCCCGAAGACATTTTCCCCATTGTCTTGGTGAATAACATTTGGCTCCTCGTTACTTAGACAAATTTCTATAGCCAGCTTGAATTTTCCCCAGAAAATGGGATTTTCTTTTTACCACATGGTCAGGCTGCAAATTTTCCAAACTTTTATGCTCTGCTTCTCTTTTAAACATAAGTTCCAATTTCAGGCCATCTCTTTGTGAAAGCATATAACTGTAGGCTTTCAGAAAAAGCCAGGTCAAATCTCGAATGCTTTGCTGCTTATAAATCTCTTCTGCCAGATACCCCAAATCATCTCTCTCAAGTTCAAAATTCCACAGATATCTTGGGCAGGGGCAAAATGCTGCCAGTCTCTTTGCTAAAGCAGAACAAGAGTTACCTTTGCTCCAGTTAAGAAGTTCCTCATCTCCATCTGAGAAAATCTCAGCCTGGACTTAATTGTCCATCACTATCAGCATTTTGGTCAAAACCATTAAATCTCTAGGAAGTTCCAAACTTTCCCACGTCTTCCTGTCTTTTTCTAAGCCCTCCAACCTATTCCAACCTCTGCCTGTTTCCCAGTTCCAAAGTTGCTTCCACATTTTCAGGTATCTTTATAGTAGTGCCCCACTTCTCTTGGTACCAATTTTCTGGATTAGTCAATTTTTACACTGCTTTAAAGAACTACCTGAAACCGGATAATTTACAGAGAAATGAGGTTTAATTGACTCACAGTTATGCATGGCTGGCAAGGCCTCAGGAAACTTACAATAATGGTGGAAGGTGAAGGGGAAACAAGGCATGTTTTACATGGTGGCAGGAGAGAAAGAGTCGGGGTGAAATTGCCGTACACTTTTAAACCCATTAGATTCTTGTAGAACTCACTCACTATTGTAAGAAAAGCATGGGGGGAATTGCCCTCATGATCCATTCACCTGCCACCAGTTTCCTCCCTTGACATGTGGGGATTATAATTTGAGATGAGATTTGGGTGGGGAAACAGAGCCAAAACATATCATCTGGATATTTTGGATATTTTAACAATATTGGTTATGGCATTGACATCTCTTGATCGTCATTTTTCTCAAGAATTGGTCATATTGTCTTGGATCTTTGTATGTGCAATACATTTTAATTACATTTTAAATATTTTGTTGTGAGACTCTGGGTTGTGTTAAAAATCCTTTGGAGGATGTGTGTGTGAGAGAGAGTGTGTGAGTATGTTGTGTTTTATCAGATAATCCACCTGGTCAGGTTTAGTATGTAAATTCTGTTTAGTCTTCTGTGGCCAGTGGTTCCAATATAGTTTTCAAAGACTTTGTTATTTTGTTTGGGTCTATCCTGGAACTCAGGGTTTAGGGTGAGACTTGGGCATTGTTTTATTTTATAGATTATTGTAAAAATATTTTTATGCTAATTTGCATCTGTTCTGCATATACAGTATGAGGGTGCGCCCAGAACTTGAGCCAGTTCACAGATAAAAGTAGGGAATCCTCTTCTCCAGTTCTTCCTTCCCAGGAGTTTCTCTGTGGGTACATTTCTCCTGTCCTCTGGCTAAAAAGCTGACATTTCACTCAGAATTTTAGTTTCCTATACTTTCCTGTAGTTTTGTATGGCTTTAACCTTCAGGAAAAAATGGCAAGAAAAAAGAAAAATGTAGGAGGAATCCCCCCTACCCCTTTAGAACACAGGGCCTCTTGGTTCCTCTGGCCAAAAATGAACTTGGATTTTGCTGTTGTTGCTGTTTTGGGTGTTCATGTTGTTCCAACAGCAGTGCAGCTTTGTGAGTAGGTAAGGCTTCCAACAGAGCTGGCAGAAAGAAGAATACAAAACAAACAAAAACACATGGTAAATTATCCCTACCCTTTGGTCCACAGAGGGCCTATTTCCCAAAGAAGAATTTATTTCAGAATTTTTATAATTTGTACCTGCTGTGCAGTTTTGTATCCTATGCAGCCCTCCAAAAGATAAAGAGCAGAGAGAAAAAACAAAAACAATAGTGTAACCTCACCTCCATACTGGTTGTTCTTTAAGTTTTGACTTACTTTTCAATTCTTTTGCTATTGTTGACTTTTCAGAGCCCTCATGTAGTTGCTTTCCGTATCTTGCCTAGATATCTTAGTTGTAATCATGGGAGGAGATAAGATTCAGTGGGCTTACTTCATCTTGACAGAAACCAGAAGTCTGTGGGAATGTTTAAAATTTTTGAGTAATTTTCTTAATACATATAAGGGAATATATATTTTCTATTTCTGTAACTTTGTTGGTAGTTATTCCAGTGTTTTTGAACTTCCAAAATTTTTGTTGGGATGTCAGTTGTAAGATTTTTTATTGTTCTTTTTTTAAAAAACGTGTCTTTTTTACTTGGTGCTTTTAAGATTTTCTCATTGGCTGGACGTGGTGGCTCATGCCTGTAATCTCAGCACTTTGGGAGGCCAAGGCAGGTGAATAATTTGAGGTTAGGAGTTACAGACCAGCCTGGCTAACATGGAGAAACCCAGTCTCTATTAAAGAAACATAAAATTAACTGGGTGTGGTGACAAGTACCTGTAATACTAGCTACTCAGGAGGCTGAGGCAGTTGAATCACTTGAACCTGGGAGGTGGAGGTTGCAGTGAGCCAAGATTGCACCCCTGCAGTCCAGCCTGGGTGATACAGTAAGACTCTGCCTCAAAGATTTTTTTCATTGTACCTTTTCCACAACAGTTCCATTGTTATATACTATATTTTTCTTTGTTATTAAGCTGTTTGGAGTACATAGTATATCTCACATCTGTGGCCTTTTATATTTTTTATTTTTGCAAAATTCTCAGAAATTACCTCTGTAAATACAGCTTTTGGTATATACTCTTTCTCTTTCCTCTCTTTTTTCTGGATGTCAATTTCACATACGTTAGACTATTTGTATTACCTTATATGACTTTTAAGCTCTTTCTTTTATTTTTGTATTTGCTCTCTTTCTTTGAGTTTCAGACTGGATTTTTTCTAGGGACCTATCTTAAAGATTACCAATCCTCTCTTTAATAGTGCCTCATCTGCTGGGAAACTCATCGCTTGAGTTCTAATTTTTAGCTGTTATATTTTTATGCTTAAGAATTTTAATTATTTTAAGAATTATAGTTCTTTGGTAAAATTTTCCATGCTCTTTTTTGAATATATTTATTGTAGTTATTTAAATGTCTAATATCTAATAACTAAAAACTGAATAACTTCTTGGACCCTTCTATTTTCTTTTTTCCATTTTATCATATAATGCGGTTTTATGGTAATTTTTAAATACTAGCCACATGTATAAAATTGTAAATGATCTGGATGATGCTATCTCTTCCTATAGATTATTTCCTTTAGAATTTTGGTAGCTAAGAAATGGATCACTGTACTATATCTAGAATTGAATTGATTTAATCTTGACTTTTCTGTATTTGTAGGTTCTGGTATAGGTATGTTTCTGATTTATAAATACTATAGGGTGTTTTCCTTAGAAATTTTTTTTTTTGAGACGGAGTTTTGCTCTGTCACCCAGGCTGGAGTGCAGTGGTGCAGGCTTGGCTCATTGCAACCTCCACCCACTGGACTCAAGCAATTCTCCCACCTCAGCCTCCCCAGTAGCTGGGATTATAGGTGCCCGCCACCACATCCAGCTAATTTCTGTATTTTTAGTAGACACAGGATTCTCTATTTTTAGTAGAGACGGGGTTTCACCATGTTGGCCAGGCTGGTCTCAAACTCCTGACCTCAGGTGATCTACTCACCTTGGCCTCCCAAAGTGCTAGGATTACAGGCATGAGTCACCATGCCTGGTCTTCCTTAGTAATTTCTAACTTGAAGCTGGAGTATTTACTTATATCATCTCACCTCGTTAGGCTCTGACTGCCAATACTTTTCCTTCTCAACCTACAGCACTGCCTATAGCTCTGCTTTTTTTTCAGCTTCTCAATTTCTGCTCTTGCAGTGAGAAGAAAAATAATATGAAACATTATTCTGTCAGTGAGTTTGCCTTTTCTTTTTAGCTGGGTTCTTCAGGTGCTGACTGCCATCATAGCTTCCTAATGCCTTCAAAGAGATAATTTTATATTTTATCCACCTCTCTTTTTTCTTGGTGTGAGAATTGGTCTACCATGAATTACTCTGTCTCTTCTAGATATGGACATTTTAGACAGGATTTTCTTCTTATACTTCTTATGTATTGCTCTATAATAAACACATCGGTGTGAACATACACATAATGGCAGATTTATATCTATGGATATGTATTTGTATGCGATATTGACATATTTTATGTTCTGATGCCAAAATTGGTTATCTTATCTTTAACTTTTTATATATACTTTACATTTCATGAATCTAAAGCAATCAATGTCAAAACACGTGTCCTTTTAGCAGTTCTCCCTTAGTGGTCTCACAATCACATTTTTCCACATGAGCTTGGCAATAGGCTTAAAGACACATAGGCTTTAGGTCACAATGGAGAAACTAATGCTCCAAAACTGTTCACATGAGAGATACTATTCATCAAAAGTACTTTGATTTTCCCTAGTGAAAATAGCCAATATGTTTCACTTTAAATAATTCTATAAGTGCTAGTTTTTTTATTTCTTAGACCTCTTCTTTGCTCATCACTTTCTGGTGATTGATGTGTAATAAATAAGGACTTGCCTCTATAACATTCCATAGTTCTTTCTAGAGCAAAATGTTTTAGGCCTAAAAAAATGTGTTGGGGCTGGGTGTGGTGGCTCATGCCTGTAATCCCAGCACTTTGGAAGGCTGAGTCAGGCGGATCACCTGAGGTCGGGAGTTTGAGATCATCCCGACCAACATGGAGAAACCCCGTTTCTACTAAAAATATAAAATTATCCAGGTGTGGTGGTGCATGCCTGTAATCCCAGCCTCTTGGGAGGCTGAGGCAGGAGAATTGCTTGAATCTGGGAGGTGGAGGTTGTGGTGAGCCGAGATGGTGCCATTGCACTCCAGTCTGGGCAACAAGAGCAAACTCCATCTCTCTCTCTCTCTCTCTTTCTCTTTCACACAGACACACAGACACACACACACACACACACACACACACACACACACAAAGTGTTGGGGCATCCATTCTGCACCTTTTCAATTTTGACCTTCCTGGCCCTGCACTGTACTGCAGTTATCAAACATTCTGGCATTCTATTTTATTTGTAATTTAATCAATCACAAACTCCATGTGACACCCAAGTCAGACATGAGTTGTGCCCAGGAAAATGCCACATAGCTGGACATCATTGCATTTAGTCAGATGTTCTTTAAGAATTTAATTCAATCATTTTTCCCTAAAAATTTTGATGTTAGGAGATATGGGGAATAAACAGTCACACCCATGTTATAGAATAAAGCAATGGTGTATCATTAGTCCTATTATAATTTCAACAGATTCTCCCAAATTTTGTTTACATTAGGTAAAATTGAATTGGAGAAATGAACATAATGGTAGTGTAGTGTTTGAGCACTATGCATCATATACTGGAAAAAATGCATTAGGTATTTTTTGAAAGCATACCAAATATAAAAATTGAGTAACAATTTGTTTAAATATATTTGTCACAGTAACTTTTTAAATATGTGTATCCTTTATGGGTATTTTCTCCAATGGTTATTTTTGATTTTATCTCTTCTACTTATAGCCGTGTCACTGTCAGTTGGAATCAGTACATAAATTTAGTGTAAATTTGTGCTTGTGTTGACAGAATACGTCTGTTATCAAAGTTTATGTTGTTAGGGAAATGCCACTTTTCTCACTGTTGAGAATTACACATAATGGATCTACATGCTACGTTTGTTTTTGAGGGTCACTGTGGAGAAAATATGTTTTGTGACATTTATTGTAGCAATAAAAAATTTCAAACGGATGTACAAATTTTGTCTCAACTAGACTGGTTTAAGTATTGAAGAATCACTAGAAAGAGGAAAGAAAGTCTTTAGTAGAAGAAGGGTATTCTAGGAAAGTAGTGGAGGAAATTTTGTAGGACAGAATTATGTTATCAATCATTGATCTTCTGGCAAGACCCATCTTTCACTTTGATCTGTGCATGAAGGGGAGAGAGGAACTGTAATTAGACACTGAAAGAATGGTTGGTATGTATAATCCTTGTGAAAATTATAAGTGCAAGAGTGCATTTTGTGAAAGTGTGAAAGTTAAGGTGTTGTGACTGAAAGAGAATTCTAGAAGAAATTCTCAAGTCATCAGGCAGCTTCCATGCCATGAGATTTGGTCACATACATCGAGAGAGCAGCATCCATGGTGGAAAATAGTACAATAGTAAAGAATGCCTTCAATTAATTATCAAGGACAATACCAAGAGAATGAGGCTGAAACAAAAATGAGGAAAAATAGTAGACCACTTGTGGTTTCTGGCAACTACAGTCTTGAACTCATTACCTTGTAGATTGTTTCTAGCTAGAACAATTTCAGCTACAAGTGTAAAAACTATATTTGAATTAGTACAAGGAAAAGTAGAAAAGTTCCTGGCTCACACAAGTGCAGGAAGGCAGAGTGTGTTTGGTTTCAGGGGAGCTCTCAAGAGACCTCTGTATTCAGGAACTGAAAAAGTTCCTGCTTTTCTACCCCTCTACACCCTTCTTTACCCTTATCCCTACTCTCATATATTTACTATGATTGTTTTACATTTGGAAAATAATCTGTGAATGTTTTCTTAAATTTAGTGTGCATGTGCACACATACACACACTCCTTGTCCTTAGAAATCCCACTTTTGTGAAGCTATGCTATAGAAATAAATCAGTAGATAATAAAGAATAGATATATTCTTTAGATAGATAGGTAGATAGATAGATAGTGCATTGTAAGATGAGTGTGTGTATGCATGCTTTCATATGCCTAAAAACGTCCCAGAAAGATATGTGTAAAACTGTTAATAGAGTTATAGTTACTCTGGGAAAGCAATGACTTGGCATGGGCAGGAGGAGTATGTTCCTTTTTTTTATGCTCATAGTCCTGCTTTGCTTATTGTATTAAAAAGTATTTTTTCTATTTTCTTGTGTAATTTTAAATTGTAGCCTTTTAAAAAGTGTAATGAAATTTTGAAATTCCTCATGTAAAAAAAAAGAAATTCCTTGTGTAATTTAAAATTGTATAAAAGAGATCCAACAGAAAACATAAGAAAAGTAGTTTAAGATTGGAGCAGAATTTGTAATTCAAAAATCTCATTGCATGAACATTTTTAGGTCAGTTTTTCACCAAATACATACAGTAAAAATGTCGATGTGTATTAAATAGCCTCACTGGTTGTCATGGTAACATCTAATTTGTTTCCCATTTTCTGTTTAATCACTAATGCTACAGGAGACTTGCCTGCAGCTTGTTTGGCCTCTGGAAAGTGACTGACAAATTCATGGAGAGACAAATATATACACAAATAAAATATGACTGCTACTCCCTATTTTCTCTTCTTCCTTTTAGTTATTTTTGAAGTACTAGCTCGGTTCACAACGGACTGAAACATCAATAGCTTCCAAAAGTCTACTTTAGCATATCTTTTTAAAGTGGGAAGCATACCATCTGGGCATTAGATGAGTTGGTTTCTAGTCACAGCTCTTACACTTACACAGTGCCTATTATTTTATCATTTACCTGGAACTTGACAGTCTACAAACTACTTTCAAATAAACTATTATATTTAATCCTCACAAAAGCTCTGAGATTCATGGTACTATCACCCCCATTTTAAAGATAAGAGATCTGAAACAAGAAAGGTTAAATTACTTGCCCAAGGTGAGAGCAATTTATAATTGGAATTGCAAGAGAAATGACACAAACTTAGGTTTGTAGACTTCAAGCCCAAAGCTTGTTTCAAGATGCTATTGCCTAGTAGACCATGCCTTTTACAAGCAAAATAATTACTTAAAATAATATAACATATTAAAAAGTAATAGGGTGAGGCTGGGTGCAGTGGCTCATGCCTGTAATCCCAGTACTTTGGGAGGCTGAGGTGGGCAGATCTCCTGAGGTCAGGAGTTCAAGATGAACCTGGCCAACATGGCGAAACCCTGTCTCTACTATAAAAATACAAAAAGTTAGCTGAGTGTGGTGGTGGGTGCCTGTAATCTCCTACTCGGGAGACTGAGGCAAGGAGAATTGCTTGAACCCAGAGGGTAGAGGTTGCAGTGGGCCGAGATTGTGCCACTGCACTCCAGCCTGGGTGACACAGCAGATTCCATCTCAAAAAAAAACAAAAACAAAAACAAAAAAAACCTAATAGGGTGGATATGTATAATATTAATATAGATACTAAATAAGATACAGATATACATCAAGGTAGCATTCAAGATAAGTATATCAAAAAGTACAGAGAATAGTAAGACACTGAAAGCACAAGTCCTGAGCTAACTTTCTTCTTTTTCTTTTTCCTCCCTTTCCTTTCCTTTCCTCTCCTCTCCTCTCCTCTCCTTTCCTTTCCTTTTTTCTTTCTTCTCTTCTCTCTTCTATTTTCTTTTTTTTCAGACAGAGTCTCCCTCTGTCACCCAGGCTGAAGTGCAATGGTGTGATCTCGGCTCACTGCAACCTCTGCCTCCCGGGTTCAAGCGATTCTCCTGCCTCAGCCTCCCAAGTAGCTGGGACTACAGGCGCCTGCCACCATGACTGGCTAATTTTTGTATTTTTAGTAGAGCCGGGGTTTCACCATGTTGGAAAAGCTTTTCTTTTCTTTCTTTTCTTTTCTTTTTAATTTTCTTTCTTTTCTTTCCCTCCCTTCCTTCTTTCCTTTCCTTTCCCTTTCCCTTTCCTTCCTTTTCCCTTTCCCTTTTCCTTTCCTTCCTTGCTCTCTTTCTCTTCTCTTTCTCCTTCCTTCCTCCCTCCCTCCCTTCCTTTCTTCCCTTCCCTTTCCTTCTTTCCTTTCTCTCTCTCTCTCTCAATATCAATATTTGAATAAAGAAAAGTTCTTTATTCAGGAATAGAAGGTTGTTTTCTTAACTCGAGAATATCTAAAACCACAAGCTATGATTGCATTTAAAATTAAACAGTGAAATCATTCTCATTAAACTCTCATAGAAGACAAGTGTTTCTGCTATTGCTGTTGTTGTCTAACATTGACCTGGAAGATCTTGACCAGTGATTCTTAAATTCCTTGACCAGTGATTCTCAGTTTTCTGGCATTATGCACTCTAATCATATAGAACTTTTACAAATACTGTTATGCATTGCATAACAATGCTTTGGGCAACAAACCACATTCACGATAGAGCTGAGAAACTTTGATTACCTAGTGATGTTGTAGCTATGCTAACATCATAGTACATTGCATTATTCATGTAATGATAAATTGATAAGTTGTCAGTAAAGTTGCAGGATACAAAATCAACATAGAAAATCAGCAGTGTTTCTATGTACTAATAATTACTGGAAAAGAAAATTAAGAAAACAATCCAATTTTTAAAATCAATAAAAAACTCAGTACTCAGATGTGAATTTAACCAAGGGGCTAAAAGACTTGTTTACTGAAAACTATAAAACGCTGATGAAAGAAATTGAAGAAAACACAAATAAATGGAAAGATATCCTATGTTCATGGATTGAAAGAATTAATATTGTAAAGATGTCCATACTACCTAGCGTGATCTACAGATTTAATGCAATCCCCATCAAAATTTTAAAGTATTTTTCAGAGAAATAGAAAAAATATCCTAAAATTTGTATAAAATAGAAAAAGACATTAGTCATAGCAATCTTGAGCAAAAGAACAAACCTGGAGGCATCACAATACCTGACATCAAATATTCTACAAAACATAAAAACACACACATAGACCAATGGAAGAGACTATAGGGCCCAGAAATAAATTCATGTATTAATGATCAATTGGTTTTCAACAAAGAACTCATAATGGGGAGAGGGCAGTTTCTTCAATAAATAGTGTTGAGACAACTGGATATCTACATGTAGAATAAGGAAATTTAGACGCTTGTCTCACCTTATATACAAAAATCAACTCAAAATGGACTAAAGACTTAAACATAGTATCTGAAGTGGTAAGAGTACCAGAAGAAAACTTAGAAGAAAAGCTCTGTGACACTTGGGCGCTGATTTTTTTGAATGTGAACCCAAAGCACAGGCAACAAAAACAAAAATAGACAAATTGAATAGCCTCATACCGAAAAGCTTCTGCAGAGCAAATAAGACAACTGACAAAGTGAAGTGAAAACTCAAAGCATAGAAGATATTTGCAAACCATATATCTGACATGGGGTTAAGATCCAAAATATATAAGTAACTCAAACAACTCAATAGTAAGAAAACAACTTGATTAAAACATGGGCAAAAGACCTACACAGTAATTTCTTCAAAGAAGACATACAAATGGCCAATACATATGTGAAAAGATGCTTAGCATAACTAATTAGGGAAATATAAATTAAACCACAATGACATGTAACCTCAGAGGCTTTTATCAAAAAGATTAAAGATAAGTATTGGAGAGGATGTAGAGAAAAGGGAACTCTTAGATACTATAGATGAGAATGTGAATTAGTACAGCCCTTATGGAAAACAACATAGAGGCTTCTCAAAAAACTAAAAATAGAACTACCATGCAACTCATTTGTCACACTTCTAGGGATACGTCAAAAGGAACTGAAATTAATATGTAGAAGGGATATCTGCATTTCCATGGTAATTGCAGCAGCATTCACAATAGCCAAATATGGAAACAAAGTAGGTGTCCATCAACAGATAAAACAGACAAAGAAAATGTGGTATATATACACAGTGGAATAATATTCAGCCTTAAAACGATAGGAAAATCCTGTCATTTGCAACAATATGGATAAATCTGGAGGACATTATGCTAAATAAGCCACGCACAGAAAGGCAAATACCACATGATCTCACTTATATGTGAAATGTAAAAAACCTGAACTCACAGAAATAGAGATTAAAATGGTGGTTACGAAGGGCTGGGAGAGTGGAAGGGAAGGGAACCCACAGTTGTTGATCAAAGAGGACAAAGTTTCAGATACATGAACAATAAGTGTTGCGATCTGTTACTCAGCAGGGTGGCTATAGTCAATAATAATGTACAGTCCACCCTTCCCCTTTGCATACGTGGGTTCTGCATTCCTGAATTCAACCAACTGAGGATCAAACATACTCAGAAAAAACATTGCATCTGTATTAAATATGTACAGACTTTTTTTCTTGTCATTTCCTAAATGATACAACATAACAATTCTTTACATAGAATTTACATTGTATTAGGTATTATAAGTAATATAGAGATGATTTAAAGTATATGGTAGGATGTGCATCGGTTGTATGCAAATACTATACCATTTTACATTCTGGACTTGAGCATTTGTAAATTTTGATATCTCTGAGAGGTTCTAGAACCAATCTCCCAAGGATATGGAGGGACAACTGTATTATATATTTCAAAATAACTAAGAGGGTAAGTTTCGAATGTCTCACCATAATAAAATGGTAAGTGAGGCAATATGTTGAAAGTTTGGTGTAATCATGCCAATTTATATGCATATATCAAAAAATGTCATTGTACTTTATAAATCTATAGAATTATGATTTTTCAATCAAAATGATAATAAATTTTTAAAAGTATCATAGGAGTACAGTGTTAGACTACCAGAAATATACAGAATAATAAAAAAAGACACTGGGTGAAATAATTTCAAAAATTTGTACACAATAATGCCCTTGTTGCTATTAAATAGGATTTATTTTTCAAATAGAGCCTCAATTTCTAATACAGTGGCTACCAGTAATAAAGAGAATCAATGTGATTCAAGCAGAGACATTAAAATATTAAGTTTTGAGAATAATGATTTACATAGCTTTGAAAATGGTGGTTTCTAGTTTCTGAAGTTGAAAAAACTAGATGCCTCTATGATGGATATACTTTTACATTTTTTCCTTCCTGTTATGTAGTGATATTTTATTGAAATAGCAGTATATATTAGAATTCATTCATTTTGTGTGTATTACTGCTGTGTATTAATATTAAAAATGAAATATTTGCTTTTAGTGCATGCTATCGCATAAATTAGAAATCCTTCAAATTTATTATGTTTTGTATGCTTTATATCATGTTTTTTTTTTACTGAAGCATTTGTTTATATGCACATTTCATAGCTACCTATATAGAAATTAACTCAAATCTTGATTTGTTTCTTACTAAAATGTGGTACTCTATTTTATTTTACAGGACCCTGAGTATGTTATGAATTTTTATGTACAAGAAAATTCTGTTTCGTTTTTATTATGTGCCAATATTTACTGACATCTGTGTATTTGTTTTAATACACAGTCGATTCTCATTATTTGGGGAGTTATGTTCAACAAAGTCAGCTCAAACCCTGAATTCATGAATACTGAAACAAAGTTCCTAAGGGAAAAACAGGGCTAGGTGACTGTGAGTCTTTGGTCACAACACTCTCAGCAACAGATCAATTCATAACTTTGTTGTATATGTGTTTTTGTTTAAAGATACCTGATTAATATACATTGTTGATTCAGTACCATTGAACTCATGGCCAACAGCACTGTAACTCAAGCCTGAAGGAAGCATATTTAATACAGGTATTTTCTCAGTAAGGCACATCACAGCCTTCTTGCACTTAAGATCCTAGACAGCATTTCAGCATCATGCTTGGGGTCATTTTAAACAGTGAAATAACGAATGAAAAGCACAAAAGTCTAAAAAGTAGGGCTCCAGATAGACTGAGAAATTGATACTTTTTTACAGAATGAGAACTGGAACAAGAAAGTAGAGCACCACTTTGTTTAAATTTAGCCAGTAACGTGCACATCCGGCAACTGAGATTTTTTGCTATTCTGTGCATGTCTGTTAAGACCAAGAAATCTACACGAATATTGACTTTAGGGTTAAAATAAATTTTAGCAAGTAGGCAAATTTGCAAATATATATGGAATCTGCAAATAAGGAGGATCAACTGTATTTCATTAAAGTATTTAATGAAACATTACTGCATATTCAGAACACATACACAACAAATTCATTCTTTTTTAAAAATCGAGATGAAATTCTCAAAATATAAAATTAACCATTTAAAATTCAGGGGCATTTAGTACATTCACAGTGTTATGCAACCATTACCTTTATATAGACCCCAAACATTTTCATCATCACAAAATAAAGCCCTTTACTCATTGAGACTTCACTTCCCATTCCTCCCTTCCCCCAACCCTTAGCAACTACTAATCTGCTTTTCCTATGAATTTACCTACTCTGGATGTTTCATATACATGGAATCATGTAGTATGTGGCCTTTTGTTTCTGACTGTTTAGCATATTTTTTTGAGGTTCATCCCATCTGTAGCATGTATCAGTACTCCGTTCCTTTTCATGGCTAATACTCTTCCATTGTAACAGATCCACTCTTAACTATCAATACATTATGATGAAATATATTCTTTTTTTCAAAAAATTGCTTTCCATTTATCGAAAGCTCTTAGAAAGGATTCCATTAAAAAAAGTGCGCTTTTTTTTAAAACTTAATTAATAGGACCTAGAAGAATAAGACATTAGTCAGAAGATTCCAAGTAGAAAAATCCTTTTAAAGAATATGAAGTTTTCAAAAACAGAAAAAAATATGTTTTGTGAGCAGCGATCCTCTGGAATTCTGTCCATTTTTCTTTCTTATTGGGAATTTTTAGTTGCTTAGTATTTTTTTCCCCATTTTGTTTTTTGGCTGCTTGGATGTGTTTTTGTTCCCCCCTAGGATTTTCATAGTTGATCTTGTAGCCTTACTGTCTTCAATGTTTAAGTAATATGACTTTTGAACTTTATCTGAAGCTCTACATGCTGAAATTATAAAACCAAAGGCCACACAAAAATTAAAAAGTGATTTCTAAAATTAAGGCTGTAGCATTAAATTGAATGGCTAAGATTATTTTTTTTTTTAAAGTAACTACTATTGGGCATTATGCTCACTGTCTGGGTAATGGCATCATTCATACCCCAAACCCCAATGACATGCAATTTACCCACACAACAAACCTGCACATGTACCCCACATACCTAAAAGTTGAAAAAATATTTGGAGGTCAATTTATGTACAGTAAAATGTGTCTATTTAAAATATATAGGTTGATAAGCAATGACACAATTGAACAATGGTGTAAATATGTTTATGTAACCACCTCATTAATTAAGAGGCAAAACTTCCCGTCACCCCAAAATGTTCCTTTGTTGCCAGCCTTACCTGCTCCCTTGCCCTCAATGTAAAATTACAAATAAAAGCCAAATAAAACAAGGCCAAAATATTTGGAAAACTACAAGTTCAAAGTAGAGATAAATCATGGAGAAATGCTATGCTTTTACTCACATCTGTAAAATTAACTGTTAGGAGAAATAGGAGTTTCAGTTATTAATGGTGGTATAAGATAGATATTTCTCTTCAAAAGTTTAGTAGGTTTTGTTGAACTTTCAGTGATATTTTGAGAATATGAATCAGCCAAGTATAATCATTAAAATTACTTGACTCAAACATATGATCTATGAAATTGAATTCCTCTGCCACATACAAAGGTTAATATTAATGGATCACACATGGCTATATGTATAAATGGTGCCCCCTTCCTTACAGCACACAAAAGAAAAACAGATAAATTCCCTAACATAAGTTTGCCTCTTTGACTTGTTCAAGCAATGACCTGTCTGGGGTAAAAGTGATTAGTGAGGAAATAAGGAGAGGAGCCTAAACATTTATACCCAGTTTCATCCTCTGCATGAAGAATAGCATAGATATTTTCCCATTTTTTGAATCACTACCCTCACATACACATTTATCCTGATTGTTCCCCCAACAAGAAGGACTTTAAAAACATGTCACATTTCAAATTTTCTCTTAAGTGGTTGGTTTTTTCTTGATGCAACATTGCTAAACGTTTTGATGAGATTTTGTAGAAATTCTCAGTGCTATAAATCAAACATTGCCTATGCTTTATGTCCATATATATGGGTATATATATTATAAGCAATCAACAGACATTTCCAACAGCTGACTTTAATTGCAATATGCTATGTGTCAGCAGCATTTGGAGAAATGCATTTTATCAAAGATAACTTGTTTAAAGACATCTTGAAAATGACAAAAACCATCCATCAAATTTCAAAAGTTGTGAATGTTAGTAATATTAATGGGAACTAGTGTTGGCCCCTTCTCTTTTCCATTAATCATTCTGCAATGCTTTTAGATAATTATTTGACATGAGGAGCATGAAAGAGATTTGGAGGACAGGTAATTGACACTGGTTATGAAGAGATCAAAACCAAACAAAAAATCTATCTATGTGTGAGTGTTTGCACACATATACTCCTTGGTAGAACTGGGAAACAGGTTAGTTTTACAAAATTCAAAATTACTTTTATTCCACTATTTAAAATGTAATCATGGCATGTTGAGCAGAAGGTAGTTTAGATTCCATAATAGTGTGATTTCCTTTTTAGAATATCCTTGAAAATCATCATTGACTCTCTCCTTGGACTATCAACTGAAGAAGGGAGAATCAGCATGCTAAATGAACCTATTCCATTGTTGGACGGTTTCAAATATTAGAAGGTTCATTAGGTTCTTCTGTCTTTTAGACTTCATTTTGATTTTGGGAGCAGTAAGACCAGATAGTCTCTTGTTTGACATCATTTTAAATATCTGACATAATTATTATAGCTCCCTTTGGGCTTCTTTTCTGCCAATATGGTTCCTAGTTCCTTCAGTTGTTTATCTTAATTAAAAATCCCCATATCCTTCATCTGGAGAGAATTTCTCAGAACATATTCTACTTTGTGTCTTATAATATGGTATTCAGAATTGAAAACAATGCTCTTATATGATGTAAACAGTTCAGAGAAGAAAGTCTTACCTACCATGATTTACACACTACAGTTCTATCCATGTAGTGTAAAATTAAAGCAGCATTGTAGCAGTGATTACACTGTTGACTCATATAAACTTATAGTCAACAAGACTTAGTTGAAGTGCCAAGAAACCAAGTAGCTTCCCTTTTTGTCTATACACTTAAAAGTTTATCCTGTTTTACACCCATTAGATGGATACTATCTAAAGAATGGAAAATAACAAGTATATCGAGGATGTGGAGAAATAGAAAATGTGTTATATACATTCAATGGAGTATTATCCAGCATTAAAAAGAAAGTATTCTAACACATACTACAACATGGATGAATGAACCTTGAGGATATTACGCTAAATGAAATAAACCAGTCACAAAAAGACAAACTCAGAGAAGAGAAAGTAGAATTGTAGTTGGCAAGGGATGGCGGGAGAAGGAAAGAAGAGTTAGTGTTTCGAGGGTATAGAGTTTCAGTTTTGCTAGATGAAACAGTTATAGAGATATTTTACAACTATGTGCATACATTTAACACTACAGAACTCTACACATAAAAATGACTTTAATGTTATGTTTTTTTTACCATAGCAAAAAAGAATAAATTTATCTTGTTTCAGTATAATGTTTCAGATTGTTTAGCTAATTTCCATAGCATTTATTGTATTACATATTCCTCCAAACATTATTCTTATTTTATAAATAATTTGTGTGTCATAATAATTCATGAAAAAATATTAATGGAACAGAGACAGAATATCCTGTAGCACTCCATTACAGGTATTCTGTCAGATTGAAACTAAGTAATTAATCAAGAACCTTTGGGTATTATTCTTTAACAAATCGTGGCTCTACATATCAATGCATCTTTTGAACCCATAATTTGCCATCTACAATGATATCTTAGAAGACTTTGTGAAATATTAGCTGAAGTTAAGGTAGCTTGACTTACCAATTTAATATAATGAAATGTTCATCAAAATCTTCTCTAAAATATACATCTGTTTAATCTTTTTTAAAATGACAGAAATTGAAAATAAGCTATAAGTTTAAACTGAGGGTCTAATTTTTAAAAGTTTCCATTGTTGCCTATTATCTATTGCCTATTGCTGCACCACAAATGACCCCAAAGTTTTGGAGGCTTTTAAAACTAATTATTTCATTATATATACCAACTTTGGATTCTGGAATTACAGCAGAAGTTTGCTGGTGGTCCTTCTCTTCCATGTGGCATGGAGAAAGTTCATTCCATGAAATTTAGCTTGTCTAGAGGTCATTAAACAACAAGGTCATTAAACAAATAATGGAAGTTGGAAAAAAGGTTGGAAAGCATTGTAATAAAATATTTGCATATTTGAAAATTGCTTCCAGTGTGTAGCTTCTTCCCCAGAACAAGTAAGGTTAGCCTTAAAGAGTAACATTCTATCAGACAAAATGTGATTTATTCTTCTAACTGAGATATAGGTGAGATACATTTGAAACTCACTTTTTGGTCATCTCTGGGAGATAAAAACAAATAGTAAAATATCTAAATATATAAATACATTTTATATACTAACGATTGGTTTAAAATGACTTATTCTTTAATGTTTCTTCACAGTGCAATCCATTTTGCATTACCCTTCTATTTTTCAATTTTCCATTCTGATATTTCTTTTTAGGATAAATATCAGATTGTTCAAAATCCTTATATATAAACATAACAACATAACTCACCATAATAAATGTAAAATTCCATAAGTAGATTAATATGATTATACATTGCAGACTCTTTTCAGCCTTTATGTAATTTTATTTTTCATATGAATTTGTATTTAACAAATAATTTGAAGCCAGTTTCAGGAAGGGTGAAAGGTTGTAAAGAACAATGTCAGATACTTAAGCTTCCTCCTTTCTTCATGCTGAGGCTGGTCCATCTTTCACTTCAGTCTACACATTGCCACACCTCTCAGTTAAAGAGCAAGATTAGAAGAGCTAAGTTATTGTTTGCTTGAGAGTAGTCTAGGATGGGAAGCAGAAAATTAGATACAGCTAATTTTCATTATCAGAAAACCTAAAACGTTAAACTTACTATTGACCTAGAAGAGTTGTATACTATTAAGTAATAGGTGACTTACTTAAAAGGAAAAAAAAACTGCAAAGTCCTGCATAAAAGGAAATAACACATCAAACATACGTTTTCTTGATCTTGCTATATTTATAAATTAGTTTCTAGGGGATTTTATGGGTGTATATAAGATGCTCAATTTACAATAATATGTCATGTTCTAACTCTTCATTCCTAATGTTTCTTTTTCTTTAACAAACATAGAGCTTTAACTTTTTATTTTGATGTGTTTAAAGGGCTAATTTTCTAGGAATTTAATGAAATATTACTATTGTAATAATTATTACTAATTATTAATATTGTGATAATTTACAAAATTCTGCACCCATCAACCCATCATTTACATTAGGTATTTCTCCTAATGCTATCCCTCCCCTAGCCCTCCAACCACTGACAGGCCCCAGTGTGTGATGTTCCCCTCCCTGTGTCCATGTGTTCTCATTGTTCAAGTAATAGTAATGTAATAATACTACTGTAACTATCTGCTTAGATAAAGATGTAACTTAAGGGATAAGGAGAGTCAGAAGCAAAGATCAGGTAGGTAGGTTATCTTTATAATGTTTACCTAACAGAGCAGTTGCTTATTAACAATGTCAGGTTAAAGATAGATTTTTTTCTCCCAGTCTGCAGATTTTTAGATAGCTGAAATTAAAACCTAGAGGCTTTAGAAAGTTTGACTTTTGCAGATTTTTTTTCCTGGCGAATTCACTTAGGAATCATAGATCATCATGATAACTTAATATATAACATCTTTCTAATTTGGTAAGTCAAATCACTTGAATTCTGTAAACTATTTGTGTCAATATAGTCAGAATGAGACTTCTCATACACAGGGAATAATCAGAGCAGTTGCAAATTAGTATAGCTCTCTTTAGCTCCCAAACTTTAACACTGGGGAGGTAGAATGAATTACTATTCTCCATTAGGTAGTATAGCCTTGGCCTCTCTATTATACAAAAGGTTGATATAAATTCAGTAAGTTCATACTTAGCTTCTATAATCTATATTTAGTTATTAAAGAAAACATGAAATTTATAATGTAGGATGCTGATATGAAAGTTGTAATTAAAATAAGTTATTTTTAAAATTTATTTTTACCGTATTTATTTCATTTATTGATTGATTTTTACATTGACAAAATTGTAATTCTTATAAACATCATGATGTTTTGAAGAATATATACATTGTGGAATGGCTAATTCTAGCTAACTGACATATACATTACTTCACATAGATATCATTTTGGTGGAGAGAATATTTAATCTACTTTCTTAGCATGTTTCAAGAATGCAGTATATCGTTATTAACTATGGTCACCATGTTGTACAAGTACTCTTGAATTTTTATAACATTTCAAGATAATATTTAAAATAAGTCAAAGAGAATACAGAGAATGTGATGGAAGCTGTCCTTCATAAATTCTACCTGCCAAGCCACTGGCTCGTAGACAATGAGAGTGACTGTTGCATCAATATTAATGAACACTAAATATTTCCTTGATGATTTTAATACTAGCTCATCAACTGAACTTTATAATATACTGGGAAGGGCACTTGAATTTTCTTTCAGTTCTTAATTGTTGAAGTGTGAGCCTGATATTAAATACCCTTGGCACTTGTTATAAATTCCTGCTAAACCATGACTTGAAATTTGTTTGTAAATATAAATGCCATGTAAAATTATTTGGAGAGATTAATTCATCAAATAACCCCTAAATTACTGTGGGAGATTAACACATCAAAAAACTCTAGCAACAAATGTGTACCTTTTCCTTGATATCTGAATGGACATCTAGTAGAATTGTGAAATGGGCCACTTGTTTCTTAAGCACTCTGGTTTTCCTAGTCTCTGTTCATGTTTAATTCTTAATGGAATCCACATACCTTTTCTAGCCACTTGAAATTCTCTTTGCTATGTCAAAACTTGCTTTCACATAGCTCACAAACTTAGGCAGTACTCTGATTTTAATTGGAAGGAAAACCTCAAGTTAAATAAAATGAAATTAAAATCAGTAGGTAAATGAGGATTTGGAGGGGTCTTTTGTATGCTCTAAAATATTCCCATGGAGGCAATGGTCTAATCTAATTTGCTGAAAAATAAAATATCCAGGAAACAGTTAATAGTGCAATATTGTCCCAGAAAGTACAGACTCCAACTACAACATTCAAGAACCAAGGAGATGCCATATAACGTATATTATAAGCCTAGGTTTTCTGAAGTTCTGGGTACACATATTCTTTTACTTTATTCCCTTAAGCACAGTTGATCTTACAAGAATTTCATAAGGAAGTGTGTTGTAATTTTAGTTTTTCGTTTTGAAAGGTATGTTCACTACTCATTTTGCTAAGAGGTCAGTTGGTCTTGACATCAAACAGTACCCAGAGGCCAAATGGTGACCCAATCCCATTCTAATAAAGAAAGTCTTTACAAACATAATTTTATAATTACTTTTCACCTAATTAGCTATATCAAAGTAGTTGGCCATCATGGTCTAACAAGCTTCTTGCTATATGACTGAATAACGTCAGCTATAGTGAAGTAGATTACAATCAGTCATCACAATTTATGCTGAATGTACTTAATTTAAAAAATTTGATTTATTCAAGTTTTGTTACACTAAACTTACCAGGTGAAAATTGAACTTTATGAATATTTGCTTAAAAAGGAAAGAAGTAATACCTTTATTTTTACTTGACTTAGATTGAATGATATTCAACAGTCTTAGGCTACATGTGTGATGTATCACAAATTATTATTTTCAGTAAAACACGTGGGCCCTCTAAAATATGGGTTATGATGTCTAAAATATTTGATATTTTTACTATAAATTAGTAAGAGGTATGCTTTTGAAGATTGTTCTTATTGCAATATATATCTCATACGTGAAGGACAATATGCTGACCTTTTAAGTGAAAAATTTTTAAAATTCTTGGATATATAGCATTTCACTAGAACTTTTGATTAAAATTCTCAAACAAAAGTGAGCCTAAATAAAAGAAAGTGATGTATTCTATGTATACATTTTATCAATTAGAATGATTGGTTTAAGATGCATCAAAGACAGATTTAGTCAGTTTAATAATAGATGATTAAGCAACAGATTCAATATAGTTTATAAGGTAAAGTGAAGCCACTTTAGGTGAGTTGAGACATCTCTCTCTCTATGGTCTTGGGAGCATTTCACCTGGCTATGCGTTGTTGAGTGCAAAATTATAGAAGGACTCTCAACAAAATGTAGTGATGAATAACTCATGATTAATGACAGTTTAGGCTGCTAGGTGGCATTGGTAGGGTAAGACAAAGAATTTGGTAAAGCTCCATATTTTCAATTATTTTGGTTAATAATATATAGAATGAAAGCCCAAGATAGTATTGAAATCTTTGTGAACTTAAGATACGGACAATTTTTTTTCCACCTAGAGAATATTTGGCCATGTATAAAGATAATTTTGGTTGTCACAACTGAGGGGAATGTTACCAGCATCTAGTAGGCAGAGGCCAGGAATGCAGCTAAATATCCTATGGTGCTGGGACAGTTCCCTTGCAACATAGAATTATCCAGCCCCACGTCATTAGCCCTGAGATTGAAAATCTCTGCTTTAGAGCTAACAGAGCCTCTTTAGAATGAGCAGAGAAATGAAAAAAAAAAAGAAAATGAAACTAGGTGTAAAGATGGAAATTTTCAGGAAAATCTCACTTTAAAGTACTACATTTACAAAGTGAACCATTAGAGAGGATAGGCAGAGACACTGAATTGCTGTCAGATATTAAACAGCCACTAGCAATGGAAATTGAAAGTCAATTGGAGAGGATAGCCAGATACTAGGTAAAATCAAATTTGCCTTGAATATAAAATAATCACAAACTGTAAGATAGGGAAGTTTATAATGACATCTCGTCAGGGAAAAATATAGTGCTTTGAAATTTTAATTTGAAGACAGACCTGTTTTTGTCATACAGTTTAGAAGCAGAGCCCTTTTGCCCTCACAAAAGCCTAAGTAGAAGCATGATTTTATCTTACTATATTATCTTTTTTTAAAAAAAAAATTATACTTTTAAGATCTGGGATATGTATGCAGAACGTGCAAGTTTGTTACGTAGGTATACACGTGACATTGTGGTTTGCTGCACCCATCAACCCGTCATTTACGTTAGGTATTTCTCCTAATGCTATCCCTCCCCTAGCCCTCCAACCACTGACAGGCCCCGGTGTGTGATGTTCCCCTCCCTGTGTCCATGTGTTCTCATTGTTCAAGTTCCACCTATGAGTGAGAACATGTGGTGTTTGGTTTTCTGTTCCTGTGTTAGTTTGCTGAGAATGATGGTTTCCAGCTTCATCCATGTCCCTGAAAAGGACATGAACTCATTCTTTTTTATAGCTGCATAGTATTCCATGGTGTATATGTGACACATTTTTGTTATACAGTCTATCATTGATGGGTATTTGGGTTGGTTCCAAGTATTTGCTATTGTGAACAGTGCCACAACAAATATACGTGTGCATGTGTCTTTATAGTAGAATGATTTATAATCCTTGGATATATACTCAGTAATGGGATTGCTGAGTCAAATGGTATTTCTGGTTCTAGATCCTTGAGGAATCACCACACTGTCTTCCACAATGGTTGAACTAATTTATGCTCCCACCAACAGTGTAAAAGCGTTCCTATTTCTCCACATCCTCTCCAGCATCTGTTGTTTCCTGACTTTTTAATGATTGCTATTCTAACTGGTGTGAGAGGGTATATCATTGTGATTTTGATTTGCATTTCTGTAATGACCAGTGATGATGAGCTTTTTTTCATATGTGTATTGGCTGCATAAATGTCTTTTTTTGAGATGTGTCTGTTCATATCCTTCACCCACTTTTGATGGGGCTGTTTGCTTTTTTGTAAATTTGTTTGTTATTTGTAGATTCTGGATATTAGCCCTTTGTCACATATATAGATTGCAAAGATTTTCTCCCATTCTGTAGGTTACCTGTTCACTCTGATGATAGTTTCTTTTGCTGTGCAGAAGCTCTTTAGTTTAATTTGATCTCATTTGTCAATTCTGGCTTTTGTTGCCATTGCTTTTGCTGTTTTAGTCATGAAGTCTTTCCCCATGCCTATGTCCTGTATGGTATTGCCTTTGTTTTCTTCTAGGATTTTTATGGTTTTAGGTCTTACGTTTAAGTCTTTAATCCATCTCAAGTTAATTTTTGTATAAGGTGTAAGGTAGGGTTCCAGTTTCTGTTTTCTGCATATGGCTAGACACTTTTCCCAACACCATTTATTAAACAGGGAATCCTTTCCCCATTTCTTGTTTTTGTCAAGTTTGTCAAAGATCAGTGGTTGTAGATGTGTGGTATTATTTCTGAGGGGTCTGTTCTGTTCCATTGGTCTATATCTCTGTTTTGGTACCAGTACCATGCTGTTTTGGTTATTGTCGCCTTATAGCATAGTTTGAAGTCAGGTAGCGTGATGCCTCCAGCTTTGTTCTTTTTGCTTAGGATTGTCTTGGCTCTGCAGGTTCTTTTTTGGTTCCATATGAACTTTAGTTTTTTCTAATTCTGTGAAGAAAGTCAATGGTAGCTTGATGGGGATGGCATTGAATCTATAAGATACTTTGGGCAGTATGGCCATTTTCGTGATATTGATTCTTCCTATCCATGAGCATGAAATGTTTTTCCATTTGTTTGTGTCCTCTTTTATTTCATTGAGCAGTGGTTGCTAGTTCTCCTTGAAGAGGTCCTTCACATCCCTTGTAAGTTGGATTCCTAGGTATTTTATTCTCTCTGTAGCAATTGTGATTGGGAGTTCACTCATTATTTGGCTCTCTGTTTGTCTACTATTGGTGTATAGGAATGCTTGTGATTTTTGCAAATTGATTTTGTATGCTGAGACTTTGCTGAAGTTGCTTATCAGCGTACGATTCTGGGCTAAGACAATGGAGTTTTCTAAATATACAATCATGTCATCTGCAAACTGGACATTTTGGTTGATTCTAAGTTTTGTGAATTATTAATAAAGGTGATATTAATGTTTGTGATTATATAACATGCAGACATTTTTTCAGTTCATTTTGGCAAATATCAAGGAGTATTTTTGCTGAATTGTATAGTATAGTATGTGTAGTTTTATAAGAAACTGCCAACTTGTCGTCCAAGGAGGCTGCACCACTTTGCATTCCCACTAGCAATGAATGAGAGGTTCTATTGTTCCACATCCTCACCAGCACTTGGTATTATCTGTGTTTTGGATTTTAGCCATTCTAATAGGTATCTTGTTTTAAGTCATAATTCCTTAATGATGTATGATATTGAACGTCTTTTCCATAGGCTTACTTGACATTTGTATATCTTTGCTGACTTGTATGCTCACTATCTTTAAAATTATGTTTCTTGTTTTCATAATGCTGAGTTTTAAGAGATCTTTGTATGTTTTGGGCAGTCCTTTATCATATAAGCTTTTTGCAAATATCTTCTCTCAGTCTGACATGTCTTCCTATTCTCTTGACATTGTCTATTGCAAAGCAGATGTTTTTAATTTTAATGAAGTTTATTAATTTCTTCTTTTATGGATCATTCCATTGGTGTAAATCTAAAAAGTCAGCATACCCAAGATCACCTAGGTTTTCTCCTATGTTATTTTCTAGGTATTTATGTTTTATAGTTTTGCATTTCATATTCAGGTATCTGACCCATTTTGAGTTAATTTTTGTGAAGGGTACAAGGTCTGCATCTAAATCCATTTTTTAACATGTGGATGTCTAGTTGTTCTAACATCATTGGTTGAAAAGTGTCTTTGTTCCATTATATTGTCAAAAAATCAGTATGCTGTATTGTCAGAAATCAGTTAACTAGAAAACTTCCAGTTCAAAAATGACACTATAGGAAAGGAAGCTGGCTTCACTCTCTCACATGAAAAACAAAAATCAATATACAGAACTGAGATTATCACCAGCATTATCCCATAACTCAAATATTAGGAGGAGACAGTTCTTGGGGCCACAGAGAAATGAAACAACCTCAAGCAGATAATAAAATAATTGCATATCCATATCTACAATGCCCCTTATCATAATCTGCCCAGCAACAAGTATGCAAAAAAAGTCCCCCCAGTCACAGTTTCTACACTGGGAAAATGAGATTTAGGTGAACAGCCAGCTTTCCCACCATATTGGGATTCCTGGCAGGAGATCTGTCTCTGTCTCAACCCATGGGAAGCCTTGGGAGTACGTGAAAGGAGAAATACCCCTAAAGATAGCCAGAGATAAAGACGGGAGTTGGAATTACCATCCCCAACCCCACTCTGCTCTGTAACTCACACAAAGGAGATGCCAAATCAGTGGCTGCTTGGCAGCAGCATGCAATACAAAAAGTGTTCCTTGGGGCCCCTGCACATGAACCCATTGCCAGCCTTCTCACATTACTGGAATAAGCCCTTTTGGACTTCCCCTATTCCAAAGAGATGGCATTTTGATTGTTAACTACAACGGAGGCAAAGCTGGGATTATGGCACCATTTAGTGCCTAAAAGGGATCTTAGTGGGAAAAAAAGGAAAGAAAATTGATGGGTAAATTACAAAAAAAAAAAAAAAAAAAAAAGGCAAAACAAAACTCTAAGCAAACTTACCCAATAAAAAACAGTATAAGCCAGATAAAGAAGACTGGAATAGACATCTATTTTGTCAATGCAAATATATAGATGTATATCCACAAAAAACAACAGCAAACACACACCCATGACTTTCATAAATGGACAAAGCAAGGAACCAGTGACTGACTCTAAGGAGACTATGGTATGTAAACTTTCTGACCAAAAATTTAAACTAGCAGTTTTAAAGAAATTCAGTTATCTCCAAAACAACACAGAAAAGCAATTCAGAAATTTATCAGAGAAACTTAACAAAGAGATTGAAGTAATTAAAAAATCAAACAGAAATCTTTGAGCTGAGAAATATATATGCTGAACTGAAAAATTCATTAGAGTATCTCAACAGCAGAATGGAATCAGTGAGCTCACAGGCAGGCTATCGGAAAGCACACGAAGGATAAAAATAGATAAAAAGCAAAGGAATAAAGATTATCTATAAGGTATTGCAAATTTCCTCTAAAGATCAAATCTGAAATTAGTGTTCAAGAGGGCACTGAGCAATAGCTAGGGGGAGAAAGCTTATTCAAATGAACAATAAGAGAAAACATTTCAAAATTTGAGAAAGAGGTAAACCCGGATACAGGATGGTCAGATAACACCAAACACATTTGACTCAAATAAGACTACTGCAAGGCATATGACAATCGAACTCTCAAAGGTCAAGGACAAAGAGAGTATCCTGAAAGCAGCAAGAGAGAAAAACAAAGAATATATATAAACTCCAATTAGGATGGATACTCACTTCTTAATGGAAAACATACAGTCCAGGAGAGCGTATGACTTTTCCAAAGTGCTGAAAGAAAAAAGCTGCCATCCAACAATACTGTATCCAGCAAAGCTATCCTTCAAATATAAAAAGAGATAAAGTCTTTCCCAGAAAAACAAGAGCTTGAGAATTTACCACCACTGAAACTGTCTTATAATAAAGGTTCTATCTTTCAATCTGAAAGAAAAAACACTAATATGCAAATATAAATAACTGAAGGTATAAAACCTACTAGTAAAAGTAAGCATGTGGACAAATTCAGAATACTCTAATCTGTAATTGTGATGTGTAATCCACTCATAACACTATATGAAGCCCCAAAGATAAATTTATCAAAAACAATAATAGCCACAACAATCTGTTAAGAGATAGGGAATATAAAAATATGTAAATTGAAAGAGCATAAAATCAAAATGTGAGGAGATGGTATTAAAATGTAGAGATTTTTGTCTTTATTTGCTTCTATTCATCTCTGTCATTGAAGATAAGTTATTTCTTTAAAATAACTTTTTCTATCTGTAAGATATTTTTGTAAGCCTTGTGGTAACCAATATACAAAAATCTGTAATGAATTCACTAAAAATAGAAAGCAATGAATTAAAACATACTACTGGAAAGAATCACTTAACCACAAATGAAGACAGTAAGAAAGGAAGAAAGGAAGGTTTGAGTTACAAAAAAAACAGAAAACAAGCTACAAAATGGCAGCAGTAAGTTATTATTTATCAATAATAACACTGAATGTGAATGGATTCAATTCTCCAATTAAAAGGCATAGAATGGCTGAGTGCTTAAAAAGAAACAAGACTTGAGTATATGCTATGTACAAGAAACGTACTTCACATATGAAGACACACATAAACTTAGAGAAAAGGGATGGAAATAGATATTCCATGAAACAGAAACCAGAAAAGACCAGGAAAAACCATACTTATGTTAGATACAATAGGCTACAAATCAAAGACTGTAAAAGGAGACAAAAAAGATCACTATATGATGATAAAGAGGTCAATACAGCAAGAGGATATAACAATTATAAATGTCTATGCACTCAACACTGGAGCTCCTAAGCAAACATTAATAGATCTAAAAGGAGAGACAACTGCAATAAAATAATAGTAGGGGACTTGAATAGCCACTCTCAGTAATGGGAAGACCATCCAGAGAGAAAATCAATAAAGAAACATCAGAGTTAGGCCTATTTTGTCTAGTGTGTAGTCTATCTAACATTTGTAGCACATTTCATCCAACTGCTGCAGAATACACATTATTTTCGTTAGCACATGGTATATTATCCAGAATAGACCATATCTTAGACCAGAAAACAAGTCTGAACAAATTCAACAAAAGAGAAGTTATATCAAGATCTTTTCTGGCCACAATGAAGTAAAACTAGAAATCAGTAACAAGAGGAACACTGGAAACTATACAAACACAAGATAATTAAATAAATAACATGCTGCTGAATGATCAATGGGTCAACAGATTGAAAATGAAAACACAAAATATTCAAATCTGTAGGATACAGCAAAAGCAGTACAAAGGGAAGTTTATGGTAATAAAAGCCTATATTAAAAAATAGAAAAACTTCAAATAAACAATTTAATTACATACTTCAAAAGACTAGAAAAGAACATTAGCTAGAATAACTAAGAAAAAAAGAAGACCCTAAAGTCAGAAACAAAAAAGGAAACATACAGAGAATCATTAAAGATTATTATGAACAGCTATACACTAACAAATCAGAAAACCTAGAAGAAATAGATAAATTCCTGGATATAGACAACTTATCAAAATTGAACCATGAAGAAACAGAAAACCTCTACAAACCAATAACAGGAAACAAACTCAAAGTTGTAATGAAAAGTCTCCTATCAAAGAAAAGCCCAGGACCTAAAAGCTTCACTCCTGAGTTCCACGAAACATTTAAAGAAGAACTAATATCAATTCTACTCAAAGTCTTCAAAGCTCTGAAGAGGAGGGAACGCTTCCAAAATCATTTTACAAGACCAGCATTACCCTGATAAAGAAACCAGAGTAGAACACAACAAAAAAGAAAATGCACAGGCCAATATTATTGGTGAATACAGATGCAAAAATCCTCAAACACTAGCAAACCAAATTCAGCAACACATTAAGATGATCATTTACCAGGATCAAGTGGGATTCACCCCAGGGATTCAAGGATGATTCAACATATGCAAATCAATAAATATAATACTTTTCATTAAGAGAACTAAGAATACAAACCATCTGATCATTTCAATAGATGTTGAGAAAGTATTCAATAAAATTCAACATTGCTTTGTGATAACACTCAACAAACTTGATATAGAGGAAAGATACACATACATATCAATATGATAAAGGTCATATATGGCAAATCCACAGATAACATCATACTGAATGGAGATAAAAGCCTTTCCTCTAAGATCTATAAGAAGGCAAGGATGCTCACTTTCACCACTGTTATTCAACAAAACACTGGAAGTCCTTGCCAGAAGAATTAGGAAGAAATAAAAGGCATCCAAATTGAAAGGAGTAAGGAAAAATAGCCTTGTTTACAGATAACATGATTTTAGAACTAAAGACTCCACCAAAAGAAAACTAGTTTAATTGATAAGCAAATTCAGTAAAGTAGCAGCATACAAAATAAACGTATAGAATCAATAGCACTGGTGTATACCAATAGAGCACAATATGAGAAATCAAGAAAGAAACCCCATTTACAAAAGCCACAAAGAATATAAAATTCCTAAGAATCAATTTAGGAAAAGATAGGGATGATCTATACAGGAAAAACTGTAAAACACTGGTGAAAGGAATTGAAGAGGATACACAGAAATGGAAAGGCAGTTTATGCTCATTGATTGGAAGAATTAATATTGTTAAAATGACAATACTATCAAAAGCAATTTACAGATTCAATGCAATCTCTATCAAAATGCCAATGCAATCTTCACAGAAATAGAAAAAAGAATTCTAAAACTTATGTGGAATCACAAAGGATTCTACATAGCCAAAGCAAGTCTGAGCAAAAAGAACAAAGCTGGAGGCATAACACTACCTGATTTCAAAATTTACTACAAAGCTATAGTAATCAAAACAGCATTGTGCTGGCATAAAAGCAAACACATAGACCAATGGAACAGGATAGAGAACCTAGATATAAATCCATGTATTTACAGCCAATTTATTTTCGACAAAGTTCCCAAGAGCTTAAAATAAGGAAAGAAATCTTCTTCAATAAATAGTGCTGGGAAAACTAGATAACCATATGAGGAAGAGTGAAGCTAGACCCTTACCTCTTGCCATATACAAAAATAAAATCAAAATGGATTAAAGATTTAAATCTAAGAACTCAATCTATGAAACTATTTGAAGAAAACATTGAGGAAGTGCTCTAAGACATTAGGCAATTTTTTTCTGTATAAAATATCTAAAGCACAGACAACCAAATCAAAAACAGACAATTAGGATTACATCAAGCTAAAAAGTTTCTGCAGAGCAAAGGAAACAGTTAACAAAGTGAAGAAATAACCCACAGAACAGGAGAAAATATTTGCCAACTATCAATTCATCAAGGAATTAATAACCAGAATATATGAGAAACACAACTCAATGGCAAAAAAATGTAATTAGATTAAAAAATGAGCAAAATATCTGAATAGAGCTTGCTTTTCCAAGATGGCAGATTAGAAGTTCTTTAGCGTCTCTCAGACACTTGGAAATGGCAAGATAGTACATAAAGATCAACTCTCTGATCTTTAATTCAATAGGGAAAACAGGAACTCACTAACATTATGAAGGAAACCTCAGATCCCTGGGAAGAGAATGCAGGCAAACCGTCCCCATGACAGCATCGAACTGATGTGAGTGAAGTCCCCGTATGTGAGAGAGGCAGAGAGCCTTCCTCTGTGACCGACTCACCTTTCCACTGGGGATCTGAGCAACCCGGGCTGAGGAAGAGCACTTTGTCTCTTAAACTCTGGAGCTAATTTAGGGAGAGGCTTGGAGAGACTATGAGAGAAAGACCCCGGAAAAAGCTGCAGAATTTTCCCAAACCCAAGAGTAAGTGCAGGATGCCATTGAATTGCAGGCACATACAAAGTCAGCCATTCTTTGGCCACCCAGCAGTGTGATCATACAGGCATTTTAGTATTGGGGCAGAGCTTAGAGGACCTAATCTGAAGTGGGGTAGAGGCCTCCACAACCAGAACTGTGGAAAATACCTTAGCAGTAGGCAATAGAATTTTGCTCTCCCCCAGCCAGACCTGGAGTAGAAGGAGAGCTGCTACAGCTTCAGTTTCTCCTAGACGATGAGACTTGCTGTAAGGTCCAGATTGGTCACCTGGAACTGATCTGCATGTGTCCCTGCTGGGTGTCCTAGCCTGAACTCCTGAGATTATGGTACAGTAGGGCCCTCTCTGCTCCATCCCCAGGCAGAAATTTAGGCATCTAGAACACCTGCTTGTCTGAACCAGCAGGTGAGTTGCCCTAACCTCCCTGGGCATAGATTGTAGTGCCATGAAGCCTTTTTCACTTCATGCCGAGGCAGATCTCCAGGCATTTGCAGCACCTGCTCACACTGACTAGCAGCCTGAGTTGTCTCACCCTTCCTGTGCAGAGATCTTGTGCAGTTGGGCCCTCTCTGCTCTGTCCCCAAGCAGATCTCCAGGCATCTGGAGCAGCCACTCACCTAGATCAGCAGCCTGAATTTTCCAACTCTTCCTACATATAGATGATGGTGCATTGGGGCCCTCTCTGTTTTAAGTCCAGGCAGATCTCTAGGAATTTGGAGCACCCACTCTCCTGAATTAAGAATTTAGGCTGCCCCCTGTTCCCATGAAGAGAACTTGAGAAAGATCTTCCAGCTCCATGCCTAGGCATACTTCTGGGTGATTGGAGATTACCCACTGGATTCTACTTTGGTGCTGGTGCTTATGCCTGCCACTGGGGGATCTGTAGGTGAACCTTCCTGGTCTGACCCTGCCCATCTTGCCACCCATCCCCCCAAGAGATAAGGGAGCTCAGACCACTGGGAACTCCACAAATCAGACCATTAATGAGGCAACTGGGAGTATCTCCCATTAAACAAAGATCAAGTATATACCCAGCTCTGTTGGCCACAGCTGGCTTTTACCCATAAGCACAATCTACTGGCTTGTAGGTCAAACTGCACAGCCTAATATAAAGCTTGTTGACAGAAGTGCACAGGGCTATAGAAGCAAAGCCAAAAGACCCTACCCAGCATTCTCTACAGCCACATGCCTGAGGAAAGGAGTAGAGGAAGAAGGAAAAAAACTCATAATATTATAGGGAGATAAAAAGAAAAAATCCTACCCACACATAAATTATTATAAAAATTAGAAGTGCCAGCATCTCCAGATAAGAAGAGACCAGCACAAGGATTCTGGCACCATGAAAAATCTGAGTATAGTGACAACAACAAAGGATCACACTCACTCCCCAGCAATGGGGCTTAACCAAAATGGAAACTCAGATGTGACAGATAAAGCCTTCAAAATATAGATTGCAAGGAAGCTCAATGAAATCCAAGAAAAGATTGAAAATAAACACAAAGAAACTTCTAAAGCAATCCTGGAAATGCAGGGAGATGAATATCTTAAAAAGTAATCTGAGCTTATGGAATTGAAAAACTGACTTAAAGAATTTCAAAATACAATGGAAAGCTTTATCAATGGACTGGATCAAGTAGAAGAATTTCAGAGCTTAAAGACTGGCCTTTCAAACTAAGTCAAAAGTAAAGAAAAAATAATTTAAAAAAATGAACAAAGCCTTTAATAAATATGGGATTATCTAAAGTGACCAAACCTGTGATGTGAGAGAGGGAGAAAAATAAAACCACCCAGAAAACATGAGGGGATAATTCAAGAAAATTTTCTCTAATCTCTCTACAGAGGTAGCCATCCAGATACAGGAATTCCAGAGATCACCAGTGAAATACTATACAAAAAAACCCCACCAAGGCATATAGTGAGCAGACCATTCAAGGTCAATGCCAAAGAAAAAAAATCTCAAAGGCATCTAGAGAAAAAGGTCAGATCAGATACAAAGGGAACTCCTTAGGCTAACAGTGGCCTTCTCAGCAGAAACTTTAAAAGCCAGGAAAGACTGAGGGTCCACTTTCAGCATTCTTAAAGAAAAGAAACTCCAACCAATAATTTCTTATCCCATCAAACCAAGTTTCATAAGCAAAGGAGAAATAAAATATTTTCCAGATAAGTAAGTGCTAAGGGAATTCACTACTACTAGACAAACCTCACAATAGAACATTGAAGGAGTTCTAAATGTGGAAATGAAAGAATGCTACCTGCTACCACAAAAACACATATAAATACATAGCCCACAGACTGTATAAAGCATCTACACAATAGGAACTACTAAACAACAAACTAACCACTTCATGATAAGATCAAAAACTCATATATTGATATTAACCTTAAATGTAAGTGGTCTAAATGCCCCCACTTGAAAGGCACAGAGTGACAAGTTAGATTAGAAAAGCAAGACCCATCTGTCTGCTGTAAGAGACCTAGCTCATACATGAAGAGCTTATATTATATTGCTTATAAGGCAATAAATAATGATAAAAGTTTCAATTCAACAAGAAGACTTAACTATTCTAAATATATATGTACACAAAATTGGAGCACCCAGATTAACAAAACAAGTACTAGTAGACCTATGAAAAGACTTAGACAGCTACACAATAATAGTGGGGGACTTCAATACCCCACTGAAAGCATTTGACAGATCATTGAGGCAGAAAGCTAACAAAGAAATTCTGGACTTACACTCCACTCTTGAGCAAATGAATCTAATGAATGTCAACAGAATACTCCACCCATCAAATACAGAATACACATTTTTCTCATCTGTACATTGAATGTACTCAAATATTGACCACATGCTAGGCCATACAGCAAGCCTCAATAAATTCAAAGTAATGAAAGTTATACTAACCATTCTCTTAGACCACAGTGGAATAAAAATAGAAATCAATATCAAGACGATCTCTCAAAAACACACAATTATATGGAAATTAAACAACTTGCTCCTGAATGACTTTTGGGTAAACAATGAAATTAAGAAAGCAATAAAAAATTTTAACTAAATTAAAACAAAGACACAATATACCACAATCTCTGGGATGCAAAAAAAAAAAAAAAAAAAAAAACAAACAAAAAAACCCACAAAAACCAGTATTAAGGGAACATTTATAGAGCTAAAAGCCCACTTGAAAAGTTATAAAGATCTAAAATTAATGATAGAACATCACATCTATAGGAACTAGGTTTCTAAATTTTGGAATTTATTCTGAAATTAGTGATAAAACCTACCAACCAAAAAAGCCCAGGCAAGATAGATTCACAGCCAAATTCTACCAGATGTAAAAAGAAACCTAGTACCAATCCTACTGAAACTATTCAAAACATCCAAGGAGGAGGGACTCCATCATAACTAATTCTATGAAACCAACACCACCCTGATAACAAAACCTGGCAAAGAAGCAATGAAAAAAACGACTATAGGCCAATATCCCTGATGAACACAAATGCAAAAATTCCCAACAATATACTAGCAAAACAGATCCAGCAGCACATTAAAAAGTTATTTTATCATGACCAACTAATCTTCATCCCTTGGATACAAGATTGATTCAACATACACCAATTAATAAATGTGATTCACCACATAAACAGAATTTTAAAACCATATGCTCTCAATTATGTGGAAAAAGCTTTGGATAAAATCCAATATCCCTTTATGAAAAAAACTCTCAAGAAACGAGACATCAAAGGAATGTATCTCAAAAATAAAAGTCACCTGTGAAAACCCACAGCCAACATCATACTGAATGAGCAAAAACTAGAATCATTCCCATGGAGAAATGGAATGTCCAGTTCCATCACAAGGATGTCCACTCTCATAATGCCTATTCAATATGGTTTTGGAAGACCTTCCCAGAGCAATCAGGAAAAAGAAAAAAGTAAAAGCCATCTAAATAGCAAAAGGAGGAGAAACATCTCTTTTTGCTGATGATATGATCCTGAACCCAGAAAACCCTAGAGACCTCACCAAAAGACTCCTGGAACTGAAAAAGGACTTCAGAAAAATTTTAGAATACAAAATCAATGAACAAAAATCACTAGCAATTTTATACATCAATAACATTCAAGCTGAGAGCCAAATCAGGAACACAACCCCATTTACAACAGCCACAGACACAGACACACAGAGACACACACAGACACACACACAATACCTAGAAATACGTCTAACAAAGCAAAGAAAGATCTCACAAGGAGAACTACAAAACACTGCTGAAAGAAATCATAGATGACACAAACACATGTAAATATATTTCATGCTTATGGATAGGAAGAATCTATATCATTAAAATGGCCATACAGTCCAAATCAATCTACAGCTTCAATGCTATTTCTATCAAGTTACCAATGTCATGTTCACAGAACTAAAAAAAAAAATTCTAAAATTCATATGGAACCAAAAAAACAAAGCCAAAGCAACCCTAAGCAAAACAAAGCCAGAGGCATCATATTACCTGACTTGAAACTATACTATAAGGCTATAGAAACCAAAACAGTATGGGGTTGGTGTACAAACAGACACATAGACCAATGGAGCAGAATAGAAACTCAGAAATCAAGCTTCACATCTACAGCCATCTTATTTTTTGACAAAGTTGACAAAAATAAGTAATGGGGGAAAAACTCTCTATTCAGTAAATGGTGCTGGGATAGCTTACTAGCCATATGTGAAAGAATGAAATTAGTTTCCTACCTCTCACCATATATAAAAATTAACTCAAGATGGATTAAAGATTTAAATGTAAGACCTCAGTCTATAAGGTTCCTAGAAGGAAGTCTAGGAGACACTATTCTGGACATCAGCCTTGGGAAAGAATTTATGTTTAAGTCCTCAAAAACAATTACATTAAAAACAAAATTGACAAGTGAAACCTGGTTAAATCAAAGAGCTTCTGCACATTAAAATACACTATCAACAGAGTAAACAGAAAATCTACAGAAAGGGAGAAAATATTTTCAAATGGTGCATCCAACAAAGGTCTAACATCCAGAATCTATAAGGAACTTAAACAATTGCATAAACAAAAAAACACATAACTGCATTAAATGTGGGCAAAGTACATGAACAGAAACTTACCAAAAGAAAACAAACAAGTTGCCAACAAACATGAAAGAAATGCTCATTATCACAAATCATTAAAGAAATGCAAATCAAAACCACAATGAGATACCATCTCATACCACTCAGAACGGTTATTATTCAAGTAAAAAAGAAAAAAACAAATGTTCACATGGATGTGGAGAAAAGGGAATGTTTATACACTATTGCTAGGAATGTAAATTAGTGGAGCCACTATGGAAAGCAGTTTGGAGGTTTATAAAAGAACTTAATACAGAGCTACCATTTGACCAGCAATCGCATTACTGAGTATATATCAAGAATAAAATAAGTCATTCCATCAAAAAAAAACACATGCACTCATATGTTTATCACAGCAAAGATGTGGAATCAACATAAGTCCTCATTGATGGTGGACCAGATAAAATGTGGCACATGTAAAACGTGGAATACTATACAGCTATAAAAAGAATGAAATCATGTCCTTTGTGGCAACATGGATGCCGCTGAAGGCCATTATCCTAAGCAAATTAACACAGAAACAGAAAACCAAATACTGCAATATATGGTTTGGCCATCTCCTCATTCCAAATCTCATCTTGAATTGTAGTTCCCCTAATCCCCACGTGTCAAGGGTGGGACCAGGTGAAGATAAATTTATCATGGGGGTGGTTTCCCCATACTGTTCTCATGACAGTGAGTTCTCACAGGATCTGATGGTTTTATAAGGCGTTTCCCTTTCACTTGGCTCTCATTATCTCTTGACTGCTGCCATGTAAGATGTGCCTTTGCTCCTTCTTTGCCCTCCTCCATGATTGTGAGGACTCCCCAGCCATGTAGAACTGTGAGTTCATTAAACCTATTTTTCTTGATAAATTACCCAGTCAGGGATATTTTCTTTATAGCAGCATGAGGGTGAACTAATGCAGTAAATTGGTACCAGGAGTGGGGTGCTAATGTAAAGATACCTGAAAATGTGAAAGCAACTTTGGAACTGGGTAACAGGCAGAAGTGGAACAGTTTGGAGGGCTCAGGAGAAGACAGAAAAATGTAGGAAAGTTTGGAAATTCTTAGAGACCTGTTGAATGATTTTGACCAAAATGCTGATAGTGATATGAGCAATGAAGTCCATGTTGAGGTGGTCTCAGATGGAGATGAGAAACAGGTTGGGACTGGAGCAAAGGTGACTCTCGTTATGCTTTAGGAAAGAGACTGGTGGCACTTTGCCCCTGCCCTAGGGATTTGTGGAACTTTGAACTTGAAAGAGATGATTTAGGGCATCTAGTGGAAACAATTTCTAAGAGCAAAGTGTTCCTGACATGGCTTGGGTGCTCTTAAAAGCATTCAGTTTCAGGCCGAGGCGGGCGGATCACGAGGTCAGGAGATCGAGACCACGGTGAAACCCCGTCTCTACTAAAAGTACAAAAAATTTAGCCGGGCGTAGTGGCGGGCGCCTGTAGTCCCAGCTACTCGGAGAGGCTGAGGCAGGAGAATGGCGTGAACCCGGGAGGCGGAGCTTGCAGTGAGCCGAGAGGGCGCCACTGCACTCCAGCCTGGGCGACAGAGCGAGACTCCGTCTCAAAAAAAAAAAAAAAAAGCATTCAGTTTCATTAACTCACAAAGATAAGGCTTGGAATTGGAACTTATGTTTAAAGGGGAAGCAGAGCATAAAAGTTTGGAAAATGTGCAGTCGGATGATGCAATAGAAAAGAAAACTGATTTTCTGAGGAGAAATTCAAGCAGGCTGCATAAATTTGCATATGTAATGATAAGCCAAATGTTAATTACCAAAACAACGGGGGAAGCGTCTCCAGGGCATGTCATATACCTTCCTGGTAGTCCCTCCTATCTCAGGCCCAGAGGCCTAGGAGGAAATAATAGTTTTGTGGACTGAGCCCAGGGCTCTTCTGCTATGTGTAGCCTAGGAACTTGGTGTCTTGCATCCCAGCTATTCCAGTTGTGGCTAAAAGGGGCCAAGGTAAGCTTGGGCCGGGTCTCAGAGGGTTCAAGCCCCAAGCCTTGGTAACTTCCATGTGGTGTTCAGCCTGCAGGTGCACAAAAGTCAAGAATTGAGGTTTGGAAACCTCTGCCTAGATTTCAGAAGATGTATGGAAATGCCTGGGTGTCCAGGAAGAAGTTTACTCCAGGGGCAGGGCCCTCATGGAGAATGTATGCTAGGGCAGGGCAGAAGGAAACTGTGGGATGGGGGTTCCCACATTGAGTCCCCACTGGGACACTTAGCACCAGCCCATGAAGGCAGCCAGGAGCAGAGCTGTACCCTGAAAAGCCACAAAGGCAGAGCTACCCAAGGCCATGGGAGCTCACCTCTTGCATCAGTGTGACCTGGATGTGAGACATGGAGTCAAAAATAATCATTTTGGAGCTTTAAGATTTGACTGCCCCACTGGACTTCAGACTTGCGTGGGGCCTGTAATCCCTTTGTTTTGGCCAATTTCTCCCATTTGGAATGGGTGTCTTTACCCAATGCCTGTACCCCCATTGTATCTAGGAAGTAACTAACTTGCTTTTGATTTTACAGGCTCATAGGCAGAAGGGGCTTGCCTTGTCTCAGATGAGACTTTGAACTTGAACATTGGGATGAAAGCTGGAATGAGTTAAGATTTAGGGGACTGTTGAAAAGGCACGAATGTGTTTTGAAATGGGAGGACATGAGATTTGTGAGGGGCCAGCAGGGGAATGATTTGACTGTGTCGCCACCAACAATCTCGTCTTGAATTATAATAATTTCCACATGTGAAGGGCAGGATCAGGTGGAGATAAGTGAATCATGGGGGCAGTTTTCTCTATACTTTTCTCATGGTCATGAGTGATTTCTCATGAGAACTGATTGTTTTTATAAGAGGTTTTCCCCTTCACTTGGCTCTTGCCTGCCACCCTGTCAGTGGTGCCTTTGCTCCTCTTTTGCCTTCCACCATGACTATGAGAGCCATGTGGAACTACTGTGAGCCCATTAAACCTCTTTTTCTTGATAAATTACCCAGTCTTGGGTATTTTCTTCATAACAGCATGAGAACAAACTATCACACTACCTGATTTCACTTATAAGTGGGAGCTAAACAATGTAGACTCATGGACATAAATATGGCAACAACTGACACTGGGGACTACTTCAGGGAGGGAGGGGGCGAGGGTTTGAAAATTAACTTTTGAGTAGTGTGCTTAGTACTTGGGTGATGGGATTAATTATAACCCCAAACCTCAGCATCATGAAATCTACCCAGGTAATAAACTTGCACATACACTCGCTGAATCTAAAACAAAAGTTGAAATTGTAAAATAAAAAATATAAATAAATTTGGAATGGATTACTTCAAAAAAGAAAACTGTCTCCTTAGAGAAGTTACCATGATTGAAAAGTATTACTAGCTTCTTATTTATTCTACCAATTCACATATGATTGGATTGTAGGAACTTCCATAATGACTGTAAAACTGACTTATGCCAGCCTGATTCTAAAATGTTGATGTTATGTGAATCGTACATGAGGGAGAGTTTGTGTACTTGCCATTTCAAAGACATTTATAAGGGTTCTGAAAAGGAATGCTGTTGGCTACTGTACTGTTCATAAGTTTTCTCTGCTTTGCAGGTTTTCATAGATGTTCAGTTAAAGTTTGTTGTGTATCAAATGAACTGAATGGATTAGCTTTTCTTACTCCCAGAGTGGAAGATCATTATTTTCCATAGAGAATTCAGTCACTAACCACCAGAATTGAAGGTTCTGCAACATTTCTGCTTCCTCTCCATTGTTTTCTAGTTGAATGAATCACGGTCATGACAAAAAAGAAAAATCTGAATAGATGTTTTTCAAAAGAAGACATACAAATGGCCAACTGATATAAAAAAAGTTCCACATCTCTAATAATCAGTAAATCAAAACCACAATGAGATATCATCTCACCCCAATTTAAATGGCTTTTATTAAAAAGACAAGGACTAATAGATGATGGCAAGGACATGGAGAAGGGGGAATCCTTATATACTGTTGGTGGGAATGTAAATTAGTAGAGCCACTATAGAAAACTGTATGGAGGTTCCTTAAAAAATACTAGAAATAAACTACCATGTCATCCAGCAATTCCATTAATATACTCCCAGAATTAATATATTGTTGATGTAATTGCACTCCCATGTTTATGGCAGCACTATTCATAATAGCCAAATATGGAATCAAGCTATGTGCCTGTCAGTAGATGAATGAATAAAGAAAATATATGTATACACAATGAAATACTATTCAGCTATAAAAAATAAAGTCCTATTATTTGCCACAAAAGTTGATGGAACTGAAAGTCGTTATGTTAATCAAAATAAGGCAAGCACAGAAAGAAAAATATTGCACATTCTAATTCATATGTGGGAGCTAAATAAGTGGGTCTCATGAATATAGAGAAAGTAGATCAGTGGTTACCAGAGATCAGGAAGATTAGGGGGAAGGGAGGATGAGGAGACGTTGATTAATGGGTACAAACATACAGGTTCATAGAAGAAATTAGACCTAGTGTTTGATACGTCAGTTGGTTGACTATAGTTTACGATAATCTATTGTATGTTTTAAAAATACTTGGAGAGAATAATTTGAATTTTTCTTTCATAAAGAAAAGCTCCTTACATGATGGATTCTCCATACCTGTATTAGCACTTTGGTCACAATTATTTAACCAGTCTCTAAGAAGTTCAAAACTTTCTCTTTTCTTCCTATCTTCTATGCCCTTCAAACTCTTCCAACCTGTGTTCCTTACCCAGTTCCACAGCTGCTTCTAGATTTTTTAGGTATTTTTATAGCAACACCACACTCCTCAGTACCAATTTTCTGTGTTAGACTGCTTTTTACATAGCTATAAAAGAATACTACTGTGGAATTTGTAGAGAAAAGAGGTTTAATTGGCTCACAGTTCTGCAGGCCATACAGAAGCATGGTGCTGGAATCTGCTTGACTTCTGAGGAGGGCCTCAGGAAGCTTCCAATTATGGTAGAAGGCAATGGGGAAACACACACGTCACATGGTGACAGCAGGAACAAGAAAGCAGGAGAGGTCTCAGACACTTCTAAATAACAAAATCTTGCATGAACTAACTGAGACAGAAGTCACTTACCATTAAGAGAATGGTGCTAAACCATTAATGAGGGATCTGTCCACAATCACCTTCCACTAGGCCCCATCTCCAACACTGGGGATCACATTTCAATATGTAATGTGGAGATTTGGAGGCACAAACATCCAAACTATATCACTATGGATACCCAGGAATATTACCATGCTTGAACATTCAGCACTATTTCATTACGTTAATTCCAAGAATAACTGTATCAAGATTTTTTTTCCACCAAAAGTGCATAATGTTCCCTTATCCCCATATACTCACCAAAAAATTGGCAATTTCCAGTCTTTTAATTTCACCTATTTTTTTACAGTTGTAAAGACATATTTATTTTTGGTTTAATCTTCACATCTTGGATTAGTAATGAGTTTAAGCATTATTACATATTTAAACTTTTTTCTATGAATTGCTTTTTTCTGGCCTTTGTTCATTTTTTAAGTTGGGTTTACTATCTTTTACTAGTTTTATTAGAGTTCTTTCTATAACAGATATTACTTATTGTTTGCATTTGGATCTTTGACATATCTTCTTTCTAATTGCCATCTTTCTGTTAACTCTCACTATGGGATCCTTCATTAAACAGAAATCCTTAATTTTGATTTATGAAATACGTATCTCTTTGGCTTTATAGCTCATGCTTTTGGAATATTTGCCTTCAAGAAATATTTCCAATTTTAATTCACAACGATATTCCCTTATGTTTTCTTCAGTTTGGTTTGTATTTATGTCTTCTATATTAAGTTTCTATTCTGTGTATAGTCCATCTTTGCATAGGATAGGTGGTAGGGGTTTAACCTTGTCGTTCTCCATATAATGAACAAATTTAAAAAAATAAAATCTATCAAATTACCTATCCCCACTGTTTTGAGATGCCATCTATACTATATTTCAAGTCTTATGGGCCTTGGGCTGGACTTAATATTCTGTTCCATTTTTTTCCTACTTGCCTGTTGCTGGGGTAGAAATGTCGATAAACATGCTGTGGTTCTGAAGTTCATGAGCGAATTAGTAGAAGGAGCCAACATCCCATGCTTTTTCACTATTCCAACCTACAAACTGTAACCAGTTTGATCTGAAACAAATTTTGGACTGTGTGGAATATCTTCACTGAATCTCCAAGGACTACCATATATTGCTCAAATATGTAACCCAGCATTCAACATATTCCATGGCCCTAATAAATTCTCCTAAATTTACTTCTCATTATTTGTGTATAATGAACAGTGTTCAGATAAACTGTTTTCCTTGCTGTTCTTCAATTATTTCCTGTGACTTCGCACCCCTGTATTTTAAACATCACAGAATTTAAGAACTTAAAGCAACATTGAAGATGATCTAGTTCAACCCACATTTTACAGATGTGGAGATCAAGGACCATGTATGTGATCATTAGTAAGTGAAAGGACTTGCACTCACACTTGCGTCTCAGATGCACCAGCCCCTGCTATTTTTAACTACACTGAATTCACTTTGTCCATGCCCTTTCTGATGCCTCGAATGCTTTCTTCAACAATCGCTACCTCTCTAATCTGCCCGTCAAAATCCTGCCCTTCTTAAAGGGATTGAATATTACTTCTCCATCAAAGCTTTCCCTAATCCTCTTAAAGTGAATCCTTTATTCTCTAGTTTAACATAAAACTCTGCACCTCTCTTTCTGAACTTGTATTCAGCCCTGGACTGTGGAATTTATGTCATATCATCTCCCTCCTCCTAAAACATATGTGTTTTGCAAGGAGGGACAATGTCATTCCTTTTGGTACTTAGTGCGTTAAAAACACTTGAATAACATTTGAGTGAAGGCCTGGAAGTGATTAAATAACAAATCATTCAAGAGTAATTGGCAGCCTATCCTTCCATAGTACACGTGTGCTGGGGTGGAACAGACAGGCCCTGCAATAGTCTTTTTTTTTTTTTTTCTTTAGCTGAAAGTAAACATCTTAAAAGTTTGCCATAGTTTCTGTGATTTGATAACTAATTTTGCTTCATCATTAAATGGAGGTGGTAACAGGTCATTGTCATTTTTTTTCCTTAAATGTTAAACTGATCAAACAGCTATTAGAAATATAATATTGCCATAAAATACAGATATTAGACAGAATCAAATAAGAATAAAGCAGAGGGCCTAAGAGTCACTTGATATTTTTTACTTTCTTTTTTTCTAATTTTTCCCCCAAAGCCACGTGCATGGATGGGCAATGTCAACAAGTGTTGATGTGGGTGATGGAGCCAAAAGGGAGAAATGAAGGTGGAAATAGTATATGATTATTAGGTTCATTAAAAAAACAGAGGTAATGAATATTAGAAGATTGTTGCTAATGGAAAGTAAAACACTGTAGTTAAAAGACATTTATGTCATTCTAAGCAAAAATTGAACTGCAGAAAATAAAGAAGGGGCCTCTATGATGTGCTAGCTAGGGACCCAACAGAATGCCTAACACTGGTAATGAAGCAACAGGAGCTTCAGGAAAAGCAGAATATTTTGCTATATTCTAGGCCCCAGTCTTTCTGGGAGACACTAAAGAAGGTTATCTTGTTAGAATTTGGAAAATTGATAAAATGTGAATTACTCACTCTGATTTATCAGAGGCAGAACACTGAAAATCAAGACAGGAAACACTGGTAGGTTTAGTTTTTTAGTTTTGTGGGTTTTTTTTTTCTTATTTGTTGAAATACTATTCATTTAGCAATGGATCCTTGCTGTTCCTGACCACTTTTTGTTTTTACTATATTTCAGTATAACCTGCAAGTATTGTCTTAACCAAAATTTAGTAGATTAAGTGAAAGTACCAGTGTTGTAACTTGTTCTAATCTTATATATTTGAGAAGAAAAAATAATACATACTAATGGATTTCTACTCAAAACTAAATATTGGTGTTATATACCTTGTGGATAAAATTTAACCTTTGAATTCAAAAGATATTTTGGGTTCATATTTTTTAAAAGAAATTTTAAATAATCACCTGGTTACATTTAAAGTCGGAAAAGTACAATGGTTAAGAGTTTGCTTTATGAGGTTAGATGGATCTGGGCTTGAATCCTGATTCATTTTCTACTTTGGTTGAAGTCAGTAAGGCCATTGAATCATTCCAAGGCTCTGTTTTTTCTTCTATACTATAGACATTGTATACACGAAATAATTTTATTATAAGGCTTAAATGTAGTATATTATACAAAGTATTTAGAATGGTTTCTGAATCATGGTAAGTTTTTAATAAATGGTATCTACTTAATCCAGTCACGTATACATATGTAACCTGCACATTGTGCACATGTACCCTAGAACTCAAAGTATAATAAAAAAACATAAAAATAAATGGTATCTACTCTCAGTTATAAGCATCATAATTAACAACATGACAATAATGAAGCTTAAGACTGACAATAATTAAGGTGATTGACACTGATTTCACGTCTACAAGTTATTCCAGCAATCACTGGGGTTATGTATGTATGATCTGTCCATGTTAATGTTCAAATAATACAAAACTGTGCCAAATTAAATTCCTTGGTAACTTCCAAAAAGACAATCAAATTATAGCGGTAAAGAACAAAGTATCTAGCAGCTACTTTAAGAAATGCAAATCTAATCATATTTACACTAATCAGGTTTACCATCCTCCCATGACTTCTCACTGTGCTTGAATAAAATCGAGACTCTTTAAAGTGCCCTTCAATGTGCTACGAGATTTGGCTCCAGCCTCCTGGCTTCAGCCTCTCTTGGCTTCACTTCTTCCCTTTCCTCCTCTTCCTTCACTCACTCTACTTACTAGACATATTCCTCTTTTGCTTGTTTCTTTGTTCCGGAACATGCCCAGAGTTACCTTGATCAGGTCACTGTTTGATCTTTTTTCTTGGCACTTAGGACTACTCAACACTGTCCTGCGTATGTGTGTGTGTGTGTTTGTTTATTGTTGGTTTTCTCCTAACTTGTGGAATGGGAGCTTTATAAAACCAAAAGTAGTTGACATAATTCATACATTTTTGTGTAGAGCCTGAGAACATTGACTGTCACATGGTATAGCTCAATAACTAGTTCATGAAAAATAAGTAGATGTATAAATAATTATGCTGAGATGTGGTCAATTCATTTCTACCCTAATTTGGGTCCTAATCCTAAGAGATTTTCTCCCTTTTATTTTTAAGCAAAACAACAACAACAACAACAAAACAACCCTAAAGTCATAGTTTATAAGCAGATTTATTTTTCTTTTCTATAATATTTTCCGTTTGGAAGTTTATTTTAATATGCAAATGAATTGTAAGATTATTGTAGGATAAAACCTACTTTATACGTATTTCTTCATGATTTTAAATTGAAATACCAAATATCTAAAAGTTAATCATGATGCCTTTTGTAAAGTCCAAATTGTTATGCATGGAAGCCTGGGGGCAGGTCCTAACATAATTTTTCATAAAAGTAATCTCACAATAGTTTAAAAATGCAAAGCTTGAAACCTATTATATTTTTTTCTCTTTAAAATACATGCAATTTTATACTGGATATAGTTGAGAGCATAGCAGCAGAACATGTATTTCCTAAAATGGTCCACTTGAAGGGATTTTAGAGCTTGCTTTTCTACCTTTTCTATATTGCTGGTTTCAGAGGGTCAAAAGATTCAGGATTCAAAACAGTGATCTCCTGAGATTATGGATTTGTCACCATGGCAACAGGCAAACTAAATCAGTAAGCAAGGACAGGAGGAAAGATTGTCTCTTATTATTCACAGCAAGAAAGATCAATAAAACTGTGCTCTTTTAGGCAGATTTATAATCCTATTGTAAAGGTGACTAATATTAGTTGTGAATTTCTTAATTTCTGGTAGTTTCTGACCCTGACCTAAAAAGGGAAATGTTTAGGTGATAGAATATAAGTTTTGAGAAGGACCATTCTTCAACTGTTCTAAATTTCAATGTCACCCATTAATACCTATTTCTAACCTTAATATACAAATTATTCAGGGTCAGAGTAAGTCTAATTGGAGGTTAATTACTATTCATCTATGTGGGTTGAAGTATAAGAAGTGGAAGAGACATTTAAGTTAGCAAATAAAAACCATCAGAAGTCAGAAGAGTGTGTTACCAAACCTGCACTTGAGGACACAGTGAAGAATGCCCAGAAGTATAGTCACCTGGATGGAGAACGTTTACTTACTTGAAATAGGAGCAAAACAACTAGACTAGGATATGGGAATTCTGCCTTCTCTCTTGATTATGAAGCTATCAGCTGTTGATGTCAGGTCTGGGCTGCCTCATCAGGAACACAAGGAAGCGGAGTTGAGGTTGTGACATGGATGAGGTAGGAATACATACTGGTATCAGAGCTTTTAGGAGAGCATCTATCACGTTGTACTGTATGGCTATCTACATTTTGTCACCTAAGTCTTGATTGTGAGGTCCAAGTGGGAAAAACTCAGGTCTCATCTTTTTAATATTAAATACCTATTCACAATGCCTGGTATTTAACAGTTGTTAAATGAATACATATTACAGACCAAATGAATAAAATGACTGAATAAATAAATTCCATCCCAGATTCAATCTTCTGTCCACTTCTGCCCAGTCTTTTGTCTTTGATAAGCACATCCAAGAACAAGTTATTGAAGGAGATAGATTGGCCTTTAATGAACCTAGTTCACAATGGATCGTTAAAACCATTATTTTTCTTAATCCCCTCTTTCTTAATCTAACATCCATAAATTAATAATTCTTTGAGGTGACAGTTGCCAAAGACAAATTGCACCAGATGAAGTTAAACAGGCAAGGGAGACTTTATTCAAGACTATGTAATAAGAGAGAGGGATTGAACTCAACTCCACCGAAACAAAAGATAGAGAGTTGTTAAAAATGGGGATGAGCTGGTGGGAAAGAAATGGAGGATGTTAGGTGGCTGACTGGTTAATGTCGTTAGGTCATCTGCATTTGCTCTTTGGCACTTATTAAAGTTAGGTTTCTACTCTCCCACAGAGGCTGGGAGATAGGGACACTACCTTTCTTGATGATTACACTCTAAATAGATGGTTCCCTGGTCCTTGAGAAAGGCATTCCTGGGTTGTAAAACTGGTAAGAGGTTGGGAGAAGCTTTATGTCCGAAAGGGGCAGAGGAAGAAATTACAGTATGTTTTCTAAACTATATCCTCTAAGAAAAGGGAGGTCAGCAACTATAGTAAAAAAAATGTTTAAAGCTTAGTAAAGCTAAGTGGAATATTGACAGTATCTTGGTCACAGTGTAGATTATAGTTTACTGCAGAATTTAGCCACACATCAAAAATTTCATTTCGTTCATCTTGATTTTATTATGTAAGTTACAAAGGATTTTGAAAAGTAACAATATGCTGAAATTTATTGTATGTACTTGAGTTCAGTTAGCATATAGTCTCTTGCATTTTTATAGAGTTTTGTCTTTCCAATCTTATTTTTATTTTGTTGTTTCTCATTTTTAAAGAATTTCATCTTCTTCCAAAAGCAAAAACTTGATTATTGTTGTTTTTACCTGTAACTTCTTCAGCTTTCGTATATTGTTTTAGGAGGAGCAGGAGACAAATGACACTCGAAATCGCAGATATAGTTGCACCAAAATCTTATTCATGAGTTTGAATAATTCATTATGCATTAATTTAGAAACTTTCTGTTGAGAAATATATACATTCAAGACATTGTCTAAAGTGCCATGGGCAGTAAGAAGAGAGGCTTTATTACTCACTTCCTAGGACATTTCAACTTGGAAGATGAAAAGGAAAATGCCCCATAGTATATCCACGTGGTAAATGCAATAAAAGGAGGCACAAAAGCACTGTGGACATTTGCCAGTGGGAGAGATCATTTCCTTTTGAAAAGATGGCATTTGAATGGGACATGGAAAGACTGACATGTTGCTGGGACTGGTGGCTCATGCCTGTAGTCCCAACTACTTGAAAGGCTGATGCAGGAGGATTACTTGAGCCCAGGAATTTTGGGCTGTAACTTGCAATGCTGATTGAGTGTTTGCACTAAGTTCAGCATCAACACGGTAATCTCCCAGGTGTGGAGAACCACCAGGTTGCCTGGGGAGGGGTGAACTGGCTCAGTTTGTGAATGGAGTGGGTCAAAACTCTTGTGCTGATCAGTAGTGGGATTGTGCCTGTGAATAGCCACTGCACTGTAGCCTGGGAAACTCAACAAAAGACTGACAGGTCTATTCCGGAAGGAACTTGTTCCAGGTAAAGCAAATGTGTTAGGAGCTGAAGTATAGAGTAAGGAAAGTGCAGAACATTTTTGATATTTGCCAAGATTGTAAGTACAAAAGAAAATGTATTTAACCCCTTCATTATGTTTTTTCAGCAATAAAAAGTTGAGATGTTATAAGACATCAGTAAAAGTATATTCTGTTAGCCTATCAGACATGTATACAGTCCTGAGGATGATTTGAAATAGGTCTTTATTTTTTCCCTTAAGGTGCCAATTGAGCCCATTTCAGATGGACACTGAATTTCTTTTTTCTTCTGTATTCTATGTGTCTCCTGTGCCTCGGTTTTTTACCTATTTCTTCTGCCAAGTTGATTGTTATTTTTTCTCTCAGGCTGTGTCCAGGTTTGTGTTGGGTCAACCTAGGATTATCTTCAATGGAGTAGAAAGATTTGAGATAGGAAACAAAACTGGGGATGGGAAGAGTCATTACAGCTCATGTGAGAAGTAGACTTGGTTGAACAAAAAGTGTCACTTTATGATTCTAGCCAAATGAAGAATTTACAGCCTAAAATTTTTGTTACTAAGATTGGTAATCTCTTAAGGTACAAAGTCTGTAATTCCAGGTCAGTATCTTAAGGTAAATGAACCTAACTTTACTTATTTCCGCTCCTTTGCTTATCTAAGCTTAGTTCCGATGAGAATTTCAGAAAAGGGCAGTGGTACGCTTAACCTCAAGATAAGGGTGGATATGTAGGGAGGGGTCAGGGTAGGAGGAAGAAAAACATTTCATAAGGAATTAGTACAACAACCAGCTGAGAAGACAGGTTAAGGCCAGCTGGTGGAGATCTGTGGCAGATGACATTTTCCTAAAATGAACACAATATTATTTGCAGTCTCCATGTTTCTAGAACCTTGCAATTTCCCATAAAGATGTGAATTGTACTTTCTATAGAATGTGGGTTGGTTCAAAACTGCTCCAGCTAATAGTGCAATAATGTGCAAGTGATGCTGTGTGATTTCTGAGGCTAGGTCATCAAAAGGCTAGAGCTTCTGTTTCACTGCCTTTTGATGGGGACTCTTGCCCTTCTAAGTCAGCCTCCATGCTGTGAGGAAGCCCAAACTAGCCCATGCAGAAAAACTACATAAAAAGGCCCATGTGGGAAGGACTAACCAACATCAGCTGGTAGACATGTGAGTAACTGAGCCTTCAGACAAATATAGCTCCCAGCTTTCAAGTCTTCCAAATGAGACCTTTGGCACTGTGGAGCAAGACAAGTTATCTGCACTATGTCCTGTTCAAATTGCTGACCCAGGAATGCCTGAACATAATAAATGTTTTTTTCACTGGCACTAAGTTTTGGGGGTAATCTGTTATGCACACAAACTAGGTCTATGAATGGCATATTGAGTCTGAACATTATTTGAACTATTACAAGCTTTGGAGGCCAGGTGTGATGGCTTGTGCCTATAATTCCAGCACTTTGGGAGACCTTGGTGGGCAGACTGCCTGAATTCAAGAGTTTGAGACCAGCCAGGGCAACATGGTGAGACCCTGCCTATACAAAAAACAAAAAACAAACAAACAAAAACCTAGCTGGGTGTGGTGGTGCATGCCTGTAGTGCACCAGTTACTCCGGAGGCTGAGTCAGGAGGATTGCTTGAGCCCAGGGAGGTCAAGGCTGCAGTGAGCCATGGTGGTGCCACTGCACTCCAAGTTTTTAGTAGAGGAAACATAAACTGAGCTATACTTAAGGATGTTAACTCTGATGACAAGACAACAGATTCATTGAATGGGAAGGGAATGGAAAAGACTATGTTAGTAAAGGCCTAAAATTGAGCAGTGGCAGCAGCGAGAAATAGGAAGAAGTGGATGTGAATAATACTGTGGAATACAATCCACTATATTTGAGTGCTAAATGAAAAAGGACTTATGAAACGGAAAAAGTCAAAGATAATTGAGATGTTTTGAAGATTCTTAAGGGAAGGTCCAGTTTGAATAAAACATCTTGTTTAAGTACACTTCGTTTAGGGTGTCAGTGCCACATCCAAGAGGCCTTCAGCAGCCATTGGAAATACATAGTTGGACATACTTGACATGGAGCCAATAAATGAAGATTATAGAAATAGATGAATAGAATGTCAAAAAGAAAGTTAATAAATAAAGGTGAGAGACACAAAGGGGAAAAAGAAAAAAGGAAGTGGGAATTAAAATTGAAGGAAAAAATACCTAAAATGTAGAAAGAATGAGTGGAAGGCAATTTTTCATGATGCCGAGGAAGTAAAGTTTTCTTTTTTCTATGAAAAATGGTTGGACAATAGTGCTTAGGATGAGAATGAGGATTTCAAATTTTTGTGTAAACTTACAGGGTACATGTGTAATTTTGTTACATGGATAGATTTCATAGTAGTGAAGTCTGGACTTCTAGTGTGTCCATCACCCAAATAATACACATGGCACCTATTACGTAATTTCTCATCCCTCACCCTCCCCCTACTCTCCTACCCTTCCTAATCCCCAATTTCCATAATTCCACTCACTTATAAGTAGGAGCTAAACAATGTCCATGTATACACATTTTTTAGCTCCCACTTAGAAGTAAGGACATGAAGTATTTGTCTTTCTATTTCTGAAACTTGTTTCACTTAAGATAATGGTCTCCAGCTCCATCCATGTTGCTGCAAAAGACATGGTTTCATTGTCTTCTATGACTGCATAGTATTCCATGATATGTATATACCACACGTTCTTTATCAAGTCATACATTGATGCACACTTACGTTGATTCCATATCTTTGCTATTGTGAATAGTGCTGTGATAAACATATGAGTGCAGGTATCCTTTCGATGTAATGATTTATTTGCCTTTGTATAGCTACTCAGAAGAGATTGCTGAATAAAATGGTAGTTCTATGTTTAGCTCCTTGAGAAGTCTTCATACTTTTAGGTTGTACTAATTTATATTCCCATCAACAGTATGTAAGTGTTCTATTTTTCTCTATATCCTTGCCGACATCTGTTTTTTTTTTTTTTTTGTCTTTTTAATAATGGCCATTCGGACTGATGTAAGATAATATCTCATTGTGGTTTTCATTTGTATTTCTCTGATGATTAATGGTTTTGAGCATTTTTTCACATGCTTATTGGCCATTTGTATGTCATCTTTGAAATATGTCTATTCGTGTCCTTTGCCCAGTTTGTAATGGTGTTATTTGGGTTTTATTTGTTGAATTGTTTGAGTTCCTTATAAATTCTGGACATTAGTCCGTTGTTGGAGGCATAGTTGCAAATATTATCCCCCATTATACAGGATGTCTATTCACTTTGTTAATTATTTCTTTTACTGTGCAGAAGCTTTTCAGTTTAATTAAGTTCCATTTGTCTATTTTTGTTTTCATTGCCTGTACTTTTGATGTCTTAGGCATGAATTCTTTGCCTAGACCACTGTCCAGAAGAGTTTTCCTTAGGTTTTCTTCTAGTATTTTCAGAGTTTCGGGTCTTATATTCTAATATTTAATTCATCCTGAGTTGATTTTTGTGCATGACAAGAGATGGGGTCCAGTTTTATTCTTCTGCATGTGTCAATCCAATTTTCCCAGCATGATTTACTAAAATAGTGTCCTTTCCTCTGTGTTTGTTCTTACCAATTTTGTCAAAAATCAGCTGTAAATATGTGGTTTTGTTTCAGGGTTCTCTATTCTGTTCCATTGATCTACCATGCTATTTCGGTTTCTATAGACTTTAATATAATTTGAAGTCAGGTAATGTGATACCTCCAGCTTTGTTCTTTTTGCTTAGGATAGCTTTGGCTAGAAAATGAAGATTTAGAAAGCCACTGCATTTTATTATTATTAGAAGACTTTATGGAGAGTAGCTTCAGGTAGGAACTTGGCAAAAAAGCAATCTTTAGGGATAGTGGGTGGTTGTATAAAACTGGAAGAAGCAAAAATAGGCCCAGTGAAATTCCTTAGCAAAATAAAAAACAAAGGCAAATAATTGCTCAAAGATTGAAGGAATTCAAGCATTTAGAAACAAAAACAGAAACAATACTGGGTTATTCTTTTTCAGGAGTTAGGAAGGAATCATACGAAGAGAATACATGGAGGGATATTCTTAAATGGAGAGGAGATACTTTTGTTGAGCCAAAAAGAAAGCAGAAAAAAAGTAAGATAAATCCAAAAATCAAGATTATATTTTCCTACGTTGTTTCTGACATTAGTATTAACATTGAATCCTTTTACTGGGAAATAATAACCTTCTCACTGAAGATGCACAAAATGTTCATTTGCCAGAGCAAAGGCTGTGACCTACAGATTTGTGCAGATAAATAATAAATGGAGGACTCAATTTTAAGTATTTCTCTTTATCTTTATCATTCCCCAAACTGTTCATTATTTACTGTTTTTTTTTAATTGTTGTTGTTGTTTGTTTTGTTTGTTTTCTTCCTAAGGAGATGAGGGTCTCATTCTGTTGCACAGGCTGGAATACAGTGGTGCAATTACGGCTCATTGAACCCTTGAACTTCTGGGCTCAGGCGATACTCCTGCCTTAGCCTCTCAAGCACTCAGGACTACATGTATGCACCACCATGCTCAGATAAGTTTTTTAAACTTTAAAACAGTTTTGGCCGGGCATGGTGGCTCATGCCTGTAATCCCAGCACTTTGGGAGGCCGAGACAGGCGGATAGCTTTGAGCTAGTGAATTTGAGACCAGCCCGGACAGCATGGCGAAATCCTGTCTCTACCTAACATACAAAAAGTAGCTGGGTGTTGGTGGCTCACATCTGTGGTCCCAGCTACTTGGGAGGTCGAGGCTGGAGAATCGCTTGAGCCTGGGAAGTGGAGTTTGTGGCAAGCCAAGATAGTGCCACTGCACTCCAGCTTAGACGACAGAGGGAGACCCTGTCTCAAAACAACACAAAAATAAGTAGAGACAGGATTTTGCAAAGTTTCCCAGGCTGGTCTCAAACTCCTAGCCTCAAGTGATCCTCCTGCCTCAGCCTCCCAAATTCTTGGGATTACAGACATGAGCCATAGTGCCCAGCCAGTGGTTGTTTTTTGATGTATTGTCACATTTGGTCAAGCATTGTATTTCAGCCTGGATTTGACAAAGTAATCATTTCAGTGAGATAATTAAGGAAGACATTTGTGTAATTTAAAAATCTAAACACTGTAGAACTTTTGAAAAGTGCCTGATTATGTTTGGCTTACACTTTCCATATATCCATGAGACTCTCTGTGGCTGTATATCTAACAATTCTATATGTGTCTCTGTCTCTGTCATCTCTGTCTGTCTCTATCTCCATCTCTGTCTCTATCTTTTTATCTTTATCTCTTTGTAGGTTTGGAGCTGGTTCAGTTTCCAATCTGCATTTAAGCCCTATTTAGAACTCCTTTTATTAAAAATGTACTCGGATTAGCTAACAGTACAGATCTGACCCTGTTTGTCTCCTGAGAAAGCTCCTTATCTGGAGGTCATTGGGAAATTCAATAAAAAATGTCATGGTTAAAATTTAATAGGAGGACACCAATCCCTACATATAACCCATCCATGCAACCATATGTATATATGACTATTGTGACATTCCCCAAAGCAGGAAAATGGAGGCTTTAAGAAGAATAATTTTATGAATTTTTTATTCTTTTAATAAGCTCATTAAAATAAAGTTTTAGATTTTTTTTCTATCCTCTCAAGATATCTATAAATGGAAGCTGTTTACATAGTATATTGATAAAAAGCTTATCAAAAACAAAAATTAGGGATGAAAAATTCCAGAAGGCTAGAGTTGTAGAGTTCACAAACAATTTGCAGTTATTATCCTTGTGGCAACTATACATAAAGATACAAATTGGGTTTCAAAAGTTCATAGGAAGTATTTATGAAGCCAAGATCAATTCTCTTGATGCAATTCCCGATTTACACAAGTGCACTTCAGAACAGCAGACAAGAGCACTTGTATTTTCCAATCATTTAAAGATCACTTTGTGAGCCCATATCCATGTGATTCAGTGCTCCTGGTTATTAAATTTCTGTACTGTCATTTGATCATGTTTGTTAAATAGTTTTTAATTGCTATTTTCTTTTCCTACTTAAATAGTAGACTTTGTAAATGAAAAGAAAATCTAGCATTTTTCCCTTTTGCATTGCAAATTAAAAATGAAAATGGTGACCCTGCTCTGAGCAATCAGTTACATTATTTTTCTTTCATCATGTGATTTCCTTCACTTTTTGAAAGTGTCAACTACCACTTGAATCTTCATGAAATCATCACTGTACCTCTTATCTTGGAGTAAAAGGCTAAATATAAAGTTTTATTTATTTCCTCCAAAAATACTTTTAAAAAATGAGGAGCTTGCTTTTGGCATTGTCCAAAATTGAATTTAATAATATCTGTGGAGATTTTAAAAACTCAAATTTTAAAATTAAGATTAAAAAAAAACCAAAGACAATCATATTGTTGAAGATATGGGGAAACTAGAACTCTTGCATACTATTGGAGGAAATGCAAAATGGTGCAGCTGTTATTGCAAATAGTAATGAGTTTTTCTCAAAAATCCAAAAAGAGAACTGTCATGTGATCCAGTCCTTCCATTTATTGGTATATATCAAAATGAAATGAAACCAGTATATTAAAAAGATATTTGCATTTCCATGTTCATTGCAACACTATTCACAATAGCCAAGATGTAGAAACAAGCTAAGTGTCCATCAACAGATAAATGGATAAAGAAAATGTGGTAATACATACAATGAAATACTCTTCTGTCTTTGGAAAGAAGAAAATTCTGCAATACAAGACAACATGGATGAATATTGAGAATTTTTATGCTCTTTGTGAAATAAGTTGGTCACAAAAAGACAAATACTGCATGCTTCCACTGATGTGAGATATCTAAAATAGTCAAATTTGTAGAACAAAAAAGTGGAATGGTGATTACTAGGTGCTGGGTGGAGAGAAAAATTGGGAGTTACTAAATCAACGAGCATAAAGTTTCATTTAAGATGAATAAGCTCTCGAGAGTTAAAAATAATGTATTGTACACGTAAAATTTTGCTGAAAGGGTAGATCTCATGTTTAGTGTTATCACAATAAAATAAAATTTAAAACACAAAGTGAATAAAATACTTCACTCTCACTCTGGCTTTGAGGGTTCATACATGGAAACCAACATGGATTCATTTTCACTATTCCAATTTCCAATATGTTTGTTGGTTCTTTGTAGTAACCTTTGCTTTTGAGGGGCAATTAGATAGAATTGAATTTTTCTTTTTCATTAAACTGTCATTTCTCTTAAAGACTAAGATTTGCCTAATTTAAACAGAATCCTGACACTTTCAACTATAATTTAAAAATTCATCTCAGAAACACTGAGCACCTGCTGCAAGGTAGGCTTTCAGCTAGGCATTGGGTATAAAGTCATGATCCCAACAGATGCATTTTCCCTCCCCCTTGTGTTCCTGCTATGAAGGAGGACAGTGGCAATGGCCAAATAAACATGTAGTTATATAATTGCCACCAGAGATAAATACTATGAAGGGGAACAGCAGTGAATAATAATAGAAAATAATACCAGGGCACTTACTTATCCATAGGATAATGAGATAAAGTCTCTTCATAGAATCAGCTGAGACCTAAATGAAGAGTCAGTTAGGTGAAGAGGGAGAAGTGTGATATTCCAGGCAAAGTGAGCTGTATCCCTTGGGGCCTTGAGGTGGGAAACAGTGCATGGTGTAGTCCTGGCACTAACAGGGTCCCAGTACAATGGACGAGAAGAGGGGACAATGAGTTGAAGGAGCTGAGTTGTTAGGCAGAGGTCAATTAATGCATTGATTGCTAGTCCATGATACAGAGTGTGTTTGCTTTTGAAATACAATGAGATACTATAGGAAAAATGTGAATAGTGAAGTAGCATGATATAACTTATTTCTTTAAATGATTAGTTTGTAGAAGATAAGTGCTTTGAAGACAGAGGTAGGGAGTGAAGGAAAGCTTTCCTACTGAGCAGATAAGTCAGAAACTACATCTTTGTTTTAGTAAATTTGGTTTGATTTGAGGAGCAATGAATATTGTACATATCAGCACTTCTGCTTTCTGTGGATGTCATTTAAGTGACATATTTTGCTAGTTTTAAAATTTTGTTTATGTTTAGTATCCATAAGGAGTCTTATGTCCTATTTTCAATTTATCTGAAAATCTGTAATCATAATAGCATACATATACCTTAATCTGCTCCTAAAATAAAAATTTATTAAGCACACACTATGTGCTAAGAATTGTGCAAAGATGAAGACATTTATAACTGCCATCCTCTCTCACCCTATCCCTATCTTATACCTTTGTCTTTTTTGCCTTTGTGGGTCACTAAGCTGTAAAATCACTAATCATTCATTATGTATCTTCTTTATATCTCTTATTCAAAAACATGTACTAAGGTGGAGTGTTTCTTTAAGCTGCTGGGCTTGAGCTAATGTTATAGAAGAAAATACATTTTATTTCATACCTTATTTATTACAACCCAGAGTATTCAACAACAAGAAAACCGGAAAATAATTCTTAAAAATTAAAAATCAGCATCTATATTTGCTATCTGATTTCTAACTACATATAGCTGTATATACATATATACACATATGTATGTATCTATCTAACATATGTAGTATGTGTATATATAAAAATATATATTGAGAGAGAGGGAGAGAGAAGGAACCTAATACACATATCAAAAAATGGTATAAGTCCAATGTAATTCTTAAAATGGACAAACAGAGTCCCTAAAATTAGCATGCAGTTGTGCATCCTTAATGTTTTGATAGATTTTTATGTAAATTAGTTTCTTTTCTAATTTTGGAGATGCAGGCACAAGTATCTAGTTTACCACTTTTTATTTTGTTATTGTCACAGATTATACAAGCTCTATCCCTTTGTCCATTCAAAGGGATATAAAAGTTCTATCCCTTTGTCTATTCAAAGTGCACATCCAGTAACTCTTTAAAAAATAGTTTTTTGAGGTTGTTGCTCACAGTCTTGTTAAATGATGAAAATTCCCCACAGTAATTACCAAGCACTCTGGAGTTGAATTCTACAAGTGACCTTCGGAGTTTCTGAGATGATCTTTCTTCACTCTTCCCTCAATATTTCTAGATTCTCTCTGTTGCAAGTACTGAAATCTATTATTTAGCAAAACAGAATAAATTGCTTGCATAAAATTATTTGTTCTTATGAAAGTTTTGTGTTGAATTTAGGAAAATGAGTTCACATAAAAGCATTAAACATTGAGAACTTGTGATTAAAGATCTAGTCATATATTTAAATATTTGTCATAGTTATGAAAATGCCAACATTCCATTAGAGATATAGATGAACATTTTTCCCTTATCTAGATGCAAATATGATCAATTTAAAAAATCTATATAATATTGACGATAGGTAAATATGTTACTTGCTTGAAGGTGAATTGATAGTATATACATCTCTTTCATCATTAAGATGATCTTTCTTCATTGTTGAAAACATCGATAATATATTAGTATTTATAGAATGGAAGGGGAGTAATAAAAACTAAAAATATGTTATTTGTATTTATTTTATCAAATATATAAATATCACTCCATTTTTCTGACTATGGTCCAGGGGAAAAAATAATATAATACAACATGTGTTCTTAGTATGCTAGCCTATTGATTTGAGAAGTGGTTCCTTTAAGTTACTTAAATAAGGAAAGAAACTTATAACCAAATAAACAATACACAACTAAAAGTCACTTGCCCATTGTTTTCATATGCATCAATTCAGTCATTACATTTACAAATACAAATATTAAGGACTGGGTACTAATGAATATATGTAAAATTGACAATCCTATTGATTTCAAAACCAGGGAAAATATTTTTATTTGACAAAAGGGCTTACATTTGTTTAAATAAGTTAAGTTGCCTAACATAATTTGACTTTATTAAGTTAGTAAAATCTGAGCACCCACTGTGTACTGTCCTTTACAACAGATGTTACAGTTTTATCCCCTCTCTCACTTTCTGTCTTCTTCAGGGGCATTTTCCCAGGGACTACATACATTATTACCTCTGAAAAACGTTGGCAGAAAGCAAAAAACTAGCAATCATATGTGTAAGCACCCTGGCTCCTCTTTATCTGAAGAGTGCATCCAAAGGGTTGTTTTTTCCTGATTATGCTGTAAAGGTTTAACACATTTATTATTGATAATGAGGATAGTAGTAAAAATGCTTAGTGTTTGATCTGTCAACTCAAAGTGATGCTTTCTAGATAATTGGAACTGCAATCTAGTTAATTAGTTCTTATGACAACCAAGGAACCTTTTATTACGCTTAACCCCTCACTAGTGTGTGCCACCTAATTAGCAGGAAGTTTGAGGGTAAGTTGCCCAGTCAGCAGCTGTTGGTGGATGATGCCGACATGATCAGGTTGAAGAGCTAAACACTGAAGACCTGTCAGTGTAAAGGTCAGTGATTCCCAATGGTGGCTGCACGTGGGTACTTTTAACTCATACTGATGTTCAGGTTGGAAGCTCAAATTAATTCAAACAGAATGTGGGGCAGAGGGAGCCAGGACACAGGTGTTTCTAAAACTTCTCGGGGAGTTCCTAATGTGTAGACAGTGTTGAGAAGCTAGAGAGTGACTCTCTTTTAGGCCGAAAGAGAATTGTGTCACTGATTTCACTTGCGCCGTGGGCAGATTTTAGTTACAGGGGCTTTAACTTGAAGTGCTTTCTTTCATTATGTCCTCAGTTCTTAAAGTGATTGGGAAACCCACAGCATCAGCATCTGGGAAGCAGATAGAAATGCAAGGTTTCCAGCCTGCCACTGAACCTATTAAAACAGAAACTCTGGGGTTGGATCCCAGAATTCTGTGTTTTTAAAAAGCCTTCCAGGCAATTCTAATGTACATTAAAGTTTGAGAATCATTTTAGGCAAAGCCTCAGCTATTATGGATACATGGAATCTAACAGTTATAGCTCTTCCCATTCATCACCCAGGTACATAGAAGGCACCTGGTCAAGCAATCCAAGGCACATGTTCTATGAACTTCTGTTCCTTCCTTGCCAGAATGAAGCAGTTGACTTAGATAACATTTTTATTATTCTAAATGCCTTCTAAGAGTAATCAGTGACATTTCGTAAATATCCACATCCAAAAAATAAACGATCTTCGAAAGAATGTTCCGGAAATACTATATCTATTCCTTTGTTTTTATAATCGCTGAAACAAAATGACCTCTCCTAAAGCCCTGATTTACATAAGAAACTGCTTTTTCTCTGTTAGTCAAAATTAAACAGAGTAATAGATTCCTAGGTTTTCCTTTCCTGTCTGAGGGACAAAATTGGTATTAAGAAAACATATATTTTATACTCAGCTACTGAATTAAATAACACTTTCTAGAGCTATAAGAATAGATTTCCTATCACTACTAGATTTTGTCTTTCTCCCACTATTTTATCTGTTCAAGGAAATCATAATTTATAATTTCCCTCTAATCTGGAAGTTTGTGGTATTCTTCCAAAGTTACTCTCATATCTGGTTGCTTTTTTTACATGAAATTTTTTTTCCAACACAGTTCTACTGTCAACTCTTAATTTTTACACAGGGTAGAACTCTTTTCTATTAAGTAAGTTTTGTTTTATCTTTTTGGTAAGCTATGACCTTTCATCGTTGCAGATCACAAGTCCCATCTCATCAAGTTTCAATAATGTCTTTCTGTTCATGTGCACTTCCTTAAAGATCTTAATAGACATTTCTCAAGACAGACAAATGACCAACAGGTATATGAAAAAAACACACATCACTAATCATCAGGGAAACACAAATCAAAATCACAATGAGATATCCTCTCACCTCAGTTAAAGTAACTACTATCAAAAAAGTAGAAAACATGTTGGAAATGATGCAAAGAGAAAGTGGAATGCTTGTACAGTTATGGGAATGTAAATTAGTACAGCCACTATGGAAAATAGTATGTAGTTCCTTAAAAAAACATAAAGTAGAACTACCATATGATCCAGAAATCCTACTGCTGGGTATATATCCAAAAGAAAGAAAATCAGTGTATCAAAGAGATAGCTGCACTTCCATGTTTATTGCAGCACTATTTACAAGAGCTAAGATAGGGAATCAACCTAAGTGTCCATCAATGGATGAACGAATAAAGAAAATGTGGTACATATACACAATAGAATATCATGTAGCCAAAAAAGAATGAAATCCTATCATTTGCAGCAACATGGATGGAACTGGAGGAGATTGTGTTAAGTGAAATAAGTCAAGAACAGAAAGACAAGTATGGCATGTTCTCACTCATGTGGGAGCTAAAATAACTGAATCTCTCATGGAAGTAGAAAGTAGTATGGTTATCAGAGGTTGGGAAGAGTAAGGGCTAGAAGGGATGAAGAAAGATTGGTTAATAGGCACCAAATACAGGTAGATTGAAGGAATAAGCTTTAGTGTTCAATGGCACAGTAGGGTGATTGTATACTATGTATACATATTCTATGTAATATACTATAAATTTTTGTAATATTATATATTTCAAAATAGATAAGAAAATCTGTAATGTTCCCAACACAAATAAGTGATACATGTTTGATGTGATGGATATCCTAATTACCCTGACTTGATTATTGCAAGTTGTATGTATCAAAAATATTTGTACCCCATAAATATATAGAACTATTATGTATCCAAAAAACTACCATTTACATTAAAAAATTCACAATAAAATAGAGACCAAAAATTTAGCTTGGGATTTCAAATATTTGAATATAGACATCTGGATCTAAATACCAAAGAGTTAAATACCAAAGAGTTAAAATTCTTATTCTGCCCATGGAATCCACAAATACAGGACTGGAAGGGACTTAGTTTTCAGTACTACCTGAAATCAATCTGTTTTGTGGCTTTTCGTGTAACAATCATTATTTTACCTAGCTCTCCCCGTTCATCACCCAGTTACATAGAAGGCACCTGCTCAATTACTGATAAATTTTACACTAGTTATTTTTGTCTCTGTCCTTCAAACCACAGTTTAAATGCCTTTCTCTCAAGGTGCTAATTATCCTTCCAGAAGTACTTTGTTGGTAATATAATCCAGAATCTGAAAAGATATGTTTGTCAATAAAAACAAGGTACACCTCTGTTCTCTCTCTACATCTATTATAGGAAGAATCTTACCCTTCAAGTGGAGTGATACCATTACCTAATTTCCATCCTTTTTAAGTCTGACTTTTGAAGTTTGGATACTTGCCAAACTTGAGCTGGGCATCAGAGTCACCTGGAGGGCTTGTTAAACTTGGATTCGAACTTGGATCTGTCTAAAAAAAAAACACAGATTGCTAGGCCCACACCCAGAGTTTCTGATTCAGTATGTCTACACAAGGGCTCAAGAAATTGCAGATTTCTCAAATTCTCAGCTGATGCTGCTGACCGCATTTTGAGTACCATTGTTAAAGTGTTCTGTCCTAATGAGATGAAAAACTAATGGTCTTCAAATATCAAAATTGCTCTCAAATCCACCCACTGTTCACCATTTCCATTTTCCACCTCCTGTCACTTCTCTCCACTGTAGCCAGGCTGATTATCTTAAAATATGAACCATAAAGGATTTTTGAGCTTGGTTGTCCCTCTGCCCACAACCTATTAGAACTTTCCTTTGCTCTTAAGGTAAAAATCCACTTCCTCCCAACCCTCCAACATAGGCTGCCAGGCGCAGCATAATTGACCTGCCATACCATCCTCATTTCAAGCCCTACCCCCCATCTCTGGTCCTTTTAACTGAGCTCTTTCCATCTTGGGCCTTATCCAATTGCTCATTTTCCAGGAATGCTTTTCTATTAAATCTGAGGCTGCTCCACTCCTACTCTTCAGGCTGCTCAGCCCTGTCAGGGCTCCCCACCATACTTCTGTGGTGAGTAACGCTCCTGGTTTACCCATGACTGAGGAGATTTTTAGAAAGTGAGACTTTCAGTTCTAAAATCAGGACGGTCTTGGGCAAACCAGGAAGATCGAGCATGCTGTCTCCCAGCTTTCAATTTTATGTTTTCTTTATAGCACTCACATAATTTATAATTGTATATTTACTTGTGTGATTTTTTGAGCACTTGCCATCATTATTAGACTACAACTCCATAAGAGAAAAGATGGAATCTAATGTTTTCAACTCTTTTGTCTTCAGAGCCTAGCATTACATTTATCACAAAATACCTTCTCGGTAATTACTGCTTTTGAAAAAGCTACATGTGCCATTGGTTACCTCTGCTACAAAGGGAAGTGGAGAATGCTGAATGTGAGTTATAAAACAACCTGCAATATTTGTCTTACCTTATAAAACATACGTTATCAGAAAATTTTGGAAATAACATTTTATACATTTCTCTCTTCCCATTGGTCCCTAGACATTGCTAATATGATTTAGTTGGCTTGAGCCCACCAATTCCATTTATGTCCCAGACTTTTCAGCTAAGAGAGGCTGCAGCTAAAGAAATACCCGTATCTCTGATCTAGTAAGTTGATACCCAATGACCCTTTCTTAATAAAAATTAAAAATTAATACTAACTAGCATTGAGTGCTTATTATATACACCAAGTTCTAGGGTAAGCACTATACCTGTGTCATCTCTTAAAAATGTACATGCGGCTGGGTGTGGTGGCTCATGCCTGTAATCTCAGCACTTTGGGAGGCTGAGGCAGGCAGATCACCTGAGATCACAAGTTCAAGACCAGCCTGGTCAACATGGTGAAACCTCGTCTCTACTAAAAATACAAAAATTAGCCAGGTCCGGAGGTGTGTGCCTGTTATCCCAGCTACTCAGGAGGCTGAGGCAGGAGAATCGCTTGAACCTGGGAGGCGGAGGTCGCAGTGAGCCAAGATTGTGCCACTTCACTCCATCCTGGATGAAAGAGTGAAACTCTGTCTCAAAAAAAATGTACATCTTATGAAATCGATATTTGTATTATCCTCATTTTATCAATGAGGAATACAGAGAGAAAATAAGCATTATATCCAAATATATTAAGTGGTTGAGTCAGGATTCTAACTTGGACCTGCCTAATTCAAACAATTTCATGCTTTTACGTATTCTTTTAACGGAAAATGGACAGGATTGACACCTTTTTTTTTCCCTCCTTTTTTTTTTCGTGTGTGTGGATTGACTCTTACCAATGGGATTTCCTTGTCTGGATTAGGGTAACTCAATAACTGGTCCAGATTAACTGTCTTGAAAATTAACTGTATTGTAGAAATTACCTTATTTAATCATCACAAGTGATATTTTCCACTGTTTACCTAATAATTTGTGATATGTTCCACTTTTTATCTCTGACAGAATGAGGCATAAAAAGAAGATAAGAAAATTTTCCTGCGTTTTCCTAAAATTTTCCTACAGTTTTTAAATGATGGAGTCAGGATTGACATCAAGACCATTTGATTCCTAAAATATATGTGTAATTTACATCCTTTTTCTCAAATTCCCAAACTGACCATGAATTGAAGGTTTGTAGCAATATTTTTCAGGTGTCTTTTGCTTATTTTCTTATTACTCCACACAGCTGGATGCCAGCGTCTATGAGATATTTCCTCTCATGAAAACCTAGAAATGTTCTTAGTAAAGACCACCTCAAAGTATTCATTTTTACACACCACTTTCTCAGGCAGGATATGAACAAATCTTGTAATGCTTTTATTCCTCTGGAGAAAAATCAACAGAACCTTTCCTCTTCCAAATGTCTCATAGTCAGAAAATTGTAACTGGAATTTGAGAAAAAGGTTAGCACTTCAAGTATATATGACAGCCTTCTAGATAATAAGTATAACTTTAATATGTTTTATACCCCAAATGTATACAGGATTGGTCAATTAACTCCAATGAATGGGTGGAAATATACAATTGTCTCAATCCCATGTTGCTACCTGAGACCAGACCTTGGTTGTGTTCTCTTCTTACCACTTACAAATTTGTAAAACTTCCTCCAGGTCTAACACGAATTGATTTGTATTTGCTTGTGGCTGTGAACTGTAGATTAAGATGCTTTAGAAATACTTGGAAAAGGCCGGGCGCGGTGGCTCACGCTTGTAATCCCAGCACTTTGGGAGGCTGAGGCGGGCGGATCATGAGGTCAGGAGATCGAGACCACGGTGAAACCCCGTCTCTACTAAAAATACAAAAAATTAGCCAGGCGTAGTGGCGGGCATCTGTAGTCCCAGCTACTTGGAGAGGCTGAGGCAGGAGAATGGCGTGAACCTGGGAGGCGGAGCTTGCAGTGAGCCAAGATCGCGCCACTGCACTGCAGCCTGGGCGACAGAGCAAGACTCCGTCTCAAAAAAAAAAAAAAAAAAAAGAAATACTTGGAAAAATATTTTCTTCTTTTTTTTTTATTATTATATTCTAGGTTTTAGGGTACATGTGCACAATGTGCAGGTTTGTTACATACGTATCCACGTGCCGTGTTGGTTTGCTGCACCCATTAACTTGTCATTTAGCATTAGGTATATCTCCTCATGCTGTCCCTCCCTCCTCCCCCCAACCCACAACAGTCCCCGGTGTGTGATGTTCCCCCTCCTGTGTCCATGAGCTCTCATTGTTCAATTCCCACCTACGAGTGAGAACATGCAGTGTTTGGTTTTATGTCCTTGCGATAGTTTACTGAGAATGATGTTTTCCAGTTTCATCCATGTCCCTACAAAGGACATGAACTCATCATTTTTTATGGCTGCATAGTATTCCATGGTGTATATGTGCCACATTTTATTAATCCAGTCTATCATTGTTGGACATTTGGGTTGGTTCCAAGTCTTTGCTATTGTGAATAGTGCCGCAACAAACATACGTGTGCATGTGTCTTTATAGCAGCATGATTTATAATCCTTTGGGTATATGCCCAGTAATAGGATGGCTGGGTCAAATGGTATTTCTAGTTCTAGATCCCTGAGGAATCGCCACACTGACTTCCACAATGGTTGAACTAGTTTACAATCCCATCAACAGTGTAAAAGTGTTCCTATTTCTCCACATCCTCTCCAGCACCGTTGTTTCCTGACTTTTTAATGATGGCCATTCTAACTGGTGTGAGATGGTATCTCATTGTGGTTTTGATTTGCATTTCTCTGATGGCCAGTGATGATGATCATTTTTTCATGTGTTTTTTGGCTGCATAAGTGTCTTCTTTTGAGAAAAATATTTTTTTTCTAAAAAGGTAGAAAAGTAATGTGTGTATGTTTTCAGTTGTTTCTTATGTCTTTATTGTATCAAGAACAGAAACTCTGGGATTTTAAAAATGATACAAAGGTAGTAATTCATCTAAATTAAATAAAATTCATCAAATAAAATATTCATTTTACTAAAATCATAGATTTGATCTATGACACATTAATTTTATGCTACCCCCATTTTCAGTATTTTTTTTCATTCACTTTATTTTTCTCTGGACAAGTTTCCTTTTCCTACAGTTAATAGATTTAGAAAATGACGTGAAGCAAATAAATGTTGCCAGTGTTTACAGATGCAATCAAAATTCCAGAAAGAAACAGGACTCTTTTTAACACATGGAAAGAGTGATCAAATATGCCTGGGCTCAGGTGCACTTTCATTAAAGCCAGAGTTTCTTGCAAAGAGAGTGCTCTGCAATCTCAAATTGGGAGAAAACACTCTTCCTATTAAGCAGTTACTCTTAAGTTATCAGCATGAAGGGATTGAATAAAATTCTTCATAACTGCATGAAATGTCTTCGGTTTCACTGAACTGTCACACATACAACCCACACAACAGTAATTGGCTCTGGTTGGCTCAAAAAGGATGCTCTTGTGATTGAATTAAGAATGAAATAAATTTCTTCTTCCTTGTTCAGGGAAGGGAAACAAGAGCGAGACATATAGACAATCAAAATTAAGCCATTTAGAAATAATTAATTTTCTCATCTTCTGATCTAAAGCATTTAGGCAATATTTTTAGTACTTAGTATTAAGGATGATATTACCATCAAGGAAAAAATGGCTAACTCTTATAGTGGAAATTGCTCAAATATAGAATAGATGTTTAAATAACAAATGAAAGCATATTTTTCCAGTAGAAATTCAATTTGGCTATCAATTAGTCAGCAAAACTGCTTCTAGTTTTGACAGAAGTCATAAATTGTTGACTTTCATCTGGGTCTAACTGAGAATAGCTAATATTGGAAAAAGCAGTAATCAAGGATTTAAATGAGCCTGGATTTACTTCAGTTTAAGCTTCAAATACTTCATCTTTGTAGAAAATTCAGAAATAAGATGGATATTAAAGTTACCGCAGTTTGGAGTGGGTACTGATATCCACGCTGCATTGGGATCTATTGCAAGAAGGATTACTCATTCATATTGGCTAAGAATCAAATTAAGGAGTTAATATAAAATGATCTGCAGTTCAGAGAAAAGTTGGAGACAGAAAATAGAAATGTTTTGATAAGTCTTACTATAACTATTACTTGTGGAAACATAAGAGTATTTGCTCACACATAAAGGTATTTGCTACACATTTTCTCTGAGAGACTAAAAGCAATTGCTTCTTAATAAAAACAGTGATATTTTAGAAATTTACTCTATTTCTTTTATACTAGAAAATAGTAACTTAAATAACATTTTTGTGTTAACTACATATTGGTTTCTTAAAGCTGCATAACAAAGTACCAAAAACTGGCTGGCTTATAATAATAGAAATGTACTGTATCCCAGTTCTGGAGGCTAGATGTTCAAAATTAAGATATCACTAGGGTTGGTTCCTTCTGAGGGTGATGAAGGAGAATCTGTTGCATGCCTCTCTCCCAGCTTCTGGTGGTTTGCTGGCAATCCTGGACTTGTAGATGTATCACAACAATCTATGCCCTCATCTTCGTATAGCATTCTCCCTGTGTCTCTGTCTTTTACATCATCTTCCCTCTATGCATGTCTGCCTCTATGTCCAAACCTCCTTTCTCTATAATGACAGCAGTTGTATGGGATTAGGACTCATCCTAATGACCTCATTTTAAATTATTTCTGTAATGAGACTCCAAATAAAGTCACATTCTGAAGTACTAGGGGTTAGAACTTCAGTGTTACCTTTTTCTTAAAGGGCACACAGTTCAACTCATATCAATGTATTACCAAGAAATTCGTGTTTTAAGGAAAAGTGATTCCTAATGTTTTACATAGCCAGAAAAATTGGTTTGCAAATCTTACGCACTGAAACAATGCAAGTTCTTTACCTAGTGGGAGCTTTCTGAAACTATAAGCCCATGACACCTGAAACCTGCTGAAGTATAGTCATCTGAGGTGCTGTGCACTTTGTTGACAGTGAAAATATATCATTTCCTGAGAAGTGTGTTTTCATGAAGAGAGAGAAGCTGTAGAAACTCCATCACTACAGAAGACAAAGTAGGTTGTTCCTTCTCTTACTTGTCTAAATTCAAAGACAGCAGGAAAGGGACTCCTTGCTCCCCAGTGCTGCTCCATGCATTGCATTATTTTAGCCCTGATCTCAACTACCTAACAAAAGACTTACTTGTTTGAAGTTCATACCTAAACTATCCTTTCTTTATTTTGCTATCTTCATGTACCTCAATTGTAACTACTGTTAGCTCATGGTATTTTTTCTCACTCCCTTCCTGTTCTTGGTACTAGAACTACATTTGCTGGAACTATCTGACCTGTGCACAATTTACTGTTCTTTCTATTCACCCTGCCCTACTTACACACATATTGGACCACATATATATACCTGTAGAGATATAACTGCTCATTCATGTATGTGGTCAGTATTCAACAAGTGTTAATTTCTTGCTCTAGATGATACTGGAATGGCAGTTTGGAGATATCCTCAGGAAGTTCTTGTGTACTGACTCATGCTGTTTAATTCTGTCAGTGCTGCGAAACCAAAAAAGGTTTTCAATCAAGTTACTAATTGAAGCTTAACAAATGTTAAACTGGAAGCAAGACATTGGAAGGATGGGAAGGAGAAAAAAGGTAAAAGAAGTAGACAAATTACGAAGGTATTGAAATGTCTAAAAGATAAATAAAGCACACTAAGGCAAGAGTGATGTCAGGAAAAATGCAAGGAACAACATGGATTGTGAAATCCTTTAAGGTAAAAAAACAACTCAAAACATAAGACCTGGAAGTTAACTGGATTTGTAAAGAAAAGCATGAGGAGGAATCAACCTTGGCTTCAAATTATATGCTAGAGCAATAACATGCACACACACATCAAGAAAAGGGTCTGGCTTGGGTCACAGAAGTGACAATACGTTCTGCTTTGGACTTTTGAAGTTTTAGGGACCTGTAGGTCAATGTTCAAATGGTAGACATATATATGGGAGTCAATCATGCAGAGGTGAAGCTCTGGAAATGAAAAGTCACATGATTAAAATACTACAAGCAGAAAAAGAATTTCAAGGGCAGAATCTTGAAGAATACATACCTGTTTAGGATGGCAAGAAAAATCAAAATAACTGAAGAGTTTTTTAAAAGGTCGTTAGGAGAATGAAGCCAAATATAAGAAAATCTACTGTGGAGGGATTCATGGCAAGGTGGTCAAGCATTTTTAAATGTACCAGGGACTGTTTCATTTTCATATTTACAGCACCCAGCAGAGCTTGAAAATAAGTATTCAATACATGCCTATTGAATCAAATATTTGGGGAAAGGAACTTAATAAAACTCTTAGTATCTAAACATTGCAAGTAGCATGCAATCTATATTATTCTGTCATCTAGTATTAGATTTAAAAATGATAACATTGTTGTCTTCTACTTCTTCCTTGGAAGCCACGATAATAGAGAGATCATTAAATAGCTGGTAACCTCCAGTCCTTATGACTGTGGTGCAATGTAGGGACTACATAGCCTGTTTTACACCAAGGAGTTAGAGCTCAGGTACAGTCAGTGAGTGGTGAGACCAGGATTCCACTGGATGTATTGGCTTCTTTTTCTATGCCATGTTCTCAACCCTGGAGCCAGAGAAAGCCAACCTGTTCCTGTAACCATCTTTGAATAGTTGGACACCTTAGTCGTCTATTGTTCAAGCAAATCTTTCTAGTAATTTAAAATACTCTCTGAAAATTATGGTATCAGTAATTGGCACTATTATTGTTACCCTCATACATAAGCAACTTTTTGGAAAAACTAGGTAAAGATTGTGAAAGTAATTTCATTTAATAATAATAGAAGATAACACTTATATCTGGTTTACTGTATGTCTAGCACCATCCTAAATTCTTTGCATATATTATATCAATTCTAACAAAAATCTAATGAGATAAATATTTTCTTTTCCATATTGATGAAATTGATAGAGAGGTTAAGTAATTTGCTCAAAGTTACTCAGCTAGTTAGTGTCAAATAATTTTGTGATGCAAATTAGTTTGAAGGTCATTTAGGCAAATCCGTGTAAACATGATTAGTAAAAGCAACAAAACGAGAAAACCTTTAGTAAAAATTAATTTGCTCTAAGTCTTTTCATATGTAAGTAATTATAAATTTCAAACGAATACATGAAAGTTTCAGTCTATCTTTGGAGATCAACAGATCCATTGAGTCATCAATGAATTCAAGATCTAGTACAGCATTTGATCTCACAGGGACCTCAGTAGATATGGAAAGATAAGGTAGCATATCAGAGTTCAACCTGATAAGCAGAACCATTAGGATGTGTACTTATCCCATCTCTATTGCTGTCTCTAGCATCTCTATATCATGTGTGTATATCTATATTTACATCTCTGTCCATCCATCCATCTACATCTATTACAAAGAACTGACTATGCAATTATGATAGCTAAGTAAAGCAAGTCGAAACTCTGCAGAACAAGTGGTTGAGAAGAGAGGTCATGAGCAGGCTGGAACTCAGGGGCAAAAGCTGATGTTTGTTGTCCACAGGCAAGAGTCTCAACCTAGGCAAGGCCTAAGTTGTCTTTGAAAGATCTTCCAAGTACGTAAGTCTGGCACACCTAGATTATCCAGGACAATTCATCTTTTGATAAAATGAAAGTTGACAATTTATCTTTTGATAAAATGAAAGTCAACAGATTAGACATTTTCATCTCATCTTCAAAATCTGATCACAGCAGCACCTAGATTAGTGTTTGATTGGGTAACCAGGAGGCAGGATGTGCATGTTACAAAATGGCTTCTATTCCCTTTTTTTCTCCAACTCAGGAATGAATGTCTCTTGCAGCTCATCTTAAAACGATCTAGAAAGGGAATTTTGGGAACTGCTGTTTAACTTAGCTAAGATGACACATCAAAAGCCATCATAGGCAGGTGAGGTTGTCAGCATTATGGTCCATATTTTTCACATTTTGTTGCCTGGTGAAATTATTTAAAGAATAATCTATACTAAATATGGCTGATCAAACAAAAACATAAATTAATAAACATAAATTAAGAGTGACAAGATAAAGGTATAAAGAAGACTACAATTATTATAACAACATTTGACATATTGTTCAATATAAATAAAATAGATATGTTAGACATATGTAATGACAAATACTTAAGATATTTTGCACTATAATGAAAACAGTTCATATCTGAAACCTCAGTCCTTTTAAATAGAAGATATTGAGCTATCTCTTTCTGCTGTATATATCAAATTCATATTAACTGAAAAGAAAACTTCGATTAATTAGCATGCTGTTTGAAACATTAAAACTTGATTAATAAAATTTGGGTTGACAGAGATTATAAATGTGTGTTTGGAAGGAGAAAATAAGATACAGATTAAGATAATTTTAATAAACACTATTTATTGCCAGTCCAACTATGCACCAGGAACTTACATTCATTATCATCAAGCTTCATATAAACTGAAAGGTCTCTCAGCTGAGAAGTGGCTTATCTTGGATTTAACTCAATTCTGACCCATTCTGTACTGTACGTCCTTTAACTAGGCTATAATGCCTCTAAAAGTTATTTTTAGAAATCCATGTCACTTACCTATTGGTTATGTGTTTTGTTTTGTTTTCCTTTCACTTCTCTTAATACTTCCAAGGTGAACTTAATACTGTCTTATAGGATAGTTGGTAGTATGTCTTTTTCCTGACTGTGGAACATAAAGATTTCCTTTTCCTGGTCTAGGCCTCTTGGTCATTGGTGAATGAACAGGCAGAGGGCAGTTTGAGGGCAAAGCCTTCCTTCCAAGCACCTCTGGATCCACTCTGTGTCCACCCCAAAGTCACCCACACTCTTTTCTCGGGGATTTGATTTTGATACCAAGTAATTTGCTCATTTGCTCTCTTAAACTGTTTAAGAAATAGCTTGACATTCTTAATTGGTTAATTTATAAAATTACTAACTCCCAAGTTGAGTTATAATATTCTCATCCATAAATGTTACTCCAAGAAAATTTCAAAACCTGACTACCCTCCTCTTAAAAAATAGCCCTATAAAATTATATATTACGTTTAATTTAGTTTCACCAATGCCTATATTGAGAAAATGCAGTCTTCTAGATTAGCTGACATTTCTTTTTTTTTTTTAATTTAAAAGAACCTGAAAGGAATTTAATCAGCATTAATAAGTAGACTTTGGAAAGGAAAGAAAATAGACATATGATTTGATTTGGAGTATAAGAGAAGACAAAAAAAAAAAAAACAGTAAGACCCTAAAGTTAGAGTTGAAAATTTGTAGCAAATAACTAGATGTCAGAAAATTTATCATAGTATGAGAAGTGACGTAGAGTAGTGGGGGCCAAGAGGAGAAGAAACCCGAGAGAATCTCCTGCCAGCATCCAGAGGCACAAGAGGTTTATCATACATATTTGAAAGCCCACATGCTCCCGTCTTTGACTTAACTGCAATCTAAGCAATCAACAGCCAGGTTTTATCTTATTATTTATGATTTATGGGTATTCTTATATCCTTGAAATAATAAAGATTTCCAAGACCCAGGTTCTTTTCCCTGCCTCGTCACCCACTCCACTGTGTCCTTTGTCAGTCAATTCCCTTTGTCATTCCTTCGTTTTCTCATTTACAAGTGTGGAGACATGGTTGTCATATCCTCTTTCAGCATGATGATTAATGGGGTAATATGTTTAAAGTCTATTTGGCTCCTTGGAAACAAGGTACTACATATGCACAGCATTTTATCTTTATTTTCAGTTTGAGAGGAAATGAGGTGAAATGAACACAGCTGGGGCTTGGGTTGGAGTAGGAGTCAGGGGTTGAAACTATCATTTGAAATTATTACTTTGGTACAGAGTTTCTTTTCGAAGACCTTGACAATAAGATCCTGAACATTTTTCTTCCCTAATTGATTCTCTCTATGTGGTGATTTTCCCTGAAGCTCATTGTCATCTTGTAGTTTCCTTGTAGCATGTTAAGTTTGTGCTTTTCTTGGCAACTTAAAGAAACTTTCTTACAGAAAATGGAAAACTCTTATAAGTAAAAAGTGGCAAGATAAGGTATGAAAGATAGCTTTTATGATAAACAGTGGGAAAAAAGTAGCTCCCATCAATCTGTTCTTTCAAGGAATAACATTCAGATGTTAATGTCTGGACTTTTGAAATTGTAGATGTACCTAACAACAACAAAACAATTCCATTTCCGAGAATAGAGCCTAGGGGATGTTTCTACATGGATTACTGGTATCAGCAAAGATAGAGAATTTACAGGAAGGCCCCTCAAGACTGTCACCTTCAGCCCCAAGTGCAGGGTTACCTTTAGCAAACTTTAGAGCTAATGTTTTATTGAATGCTTACTATGTTCCCCACATTTACATGTATTATTTAATATTCACAACAATTCTTTTATTTCCTTCATTTCCAACAATAGGTTAAATAACTTGACTGATTTCTTACAACTATGAAGTAGAAGAGCCTGGATTGAAAGTTATCTGGCATAAATCTGTGCCTATCATTGTTACGTTTTACCGTTTCTGAGTAGGAATTCAAAAGCTGATCCTATATTCAGTGAGCATAAATTTTTCATATGGATATGTTACTCATTCCTCCACTAGGCTCCAAATTATTTTGAGGGCATTGAATGTGGCTTATTCATCTTTGTGGGAAACTCAATCTCAAGCCCAATGTCTGTACATAGGAAGGATGTCTTAAATAAACATCTGCAAAGGGGATATTGTTATCTCTTTGATGTAGGTGAGAATACTGAGGCTTTAAGATGTTAAGCAATGTGCCCACAGTTCTGTTGCAGCAAAGCCTCCTTCTGATTTCAGTCCCTGGCTCTTCACAGGATACTGCAGCCTCCTCTACATTTTTTCCCTTTCTATTGCAGGTTTCCAATTTTAGTTTTTGATCATACCTTAAGCTCTTTGCAGGGAAATTGAGGAAGGTGCTATGTTCTTTGAATCGACAGATATTTCTGGGCTTCTAGAGAGCACTAAGTAGGGATTTATTGAGTTACTACAAGGTACCAGGCATCTTGCTAGATGAATTACCAACCTCATATAATCTATTCTTATTATTCCATGATGTGGTGACTATGGTCCAATTTTATGGATGAAAAAACTAAGTCTGAGAGAGGTTAAATTACTTGTCTAAGGTCAGGCAACCATTTAAACCCAGGTCAGCCTGATCCTGAGACCCAAATTCATTCAACTACACCAAAAAAGGTGACACAGTATAGTGTCTCGCGAGGCTTTATTTTAATCTAATTTTATAATGAATGACTAAAACTATTTTTATTTTCCTTGAGAGAATGAGATTTTGTTGGATCCTTTTGTTGTTGTGAACGCTATTGTCAAAACAACACCTTCACTGAGATATTTTAATGTTATCACTACTCGTTAAAGAACTGAAGTGGAAAAGTCATTCTGAGCTTGTAATAGTAACAATGGTTATTCAGGGAGGGCCAGAATTCTTGGTCTGCATTCTTTTGCCTTCTGCCAGGCTGCTATGACCATTCACTCAGAGGACATGTCAGGTCTATCATTAAGTCCCACCTTCTCACCAGCATCAGATAATAACTGGTTTTCATGTTTCCACCCACTGGCCTTCCTATTGCAAATCACTGACATTCTTCCTTTCAACAAGAGCCAGTAACTCCAGTCCCTTTCTGCCCTCTGCTTCATCTTTCTTTTCATTTTATATAGAGAGACTTAACCACAGTTAAAGAGAAACCTCCTGTCAGGATGTGAGCAGATGCCAACTCTGCTGCTGCTGCTGGCCAAAGGCTTAGGCCAGTGACAGTCGGGCTAAAATGAGATTCCAGGCACACCTGGAAGAGAAGCATGTTAGGGCACAGGGTTGATGATGACAAATTAAAATTACTGCTGAAGCAGAATGGGATAGCAGCTGGTTCATGGAAGATGTCATTAATGTTCTAAAAAGAATCTGAAAGTATACTTCAAAAATGTAATCTATTAAATAAAACTTACACACTGAGAATTTATTTTTAAGGTTGTCTTGCTGCAGACGCAAGAGATAAGATGTCATGTTATCTGCCAGGTTGTGATAAACTTTACAAATTTTGAACATTTGCTTCCTTGATTTTGGATGTGGACCATAGTATATTACATCTATGTGGATTTGGGGTGTCAAACTTTGGAAGTCAGAAAATAACCATTCTCACCTCTCAAAATGAATGCTCAAAGCTTCTTGTGCCAGACTCCAGGATCCCCGCATATTCACCAGTGTTGGAGTAGGGGTGGGGTGGAGATGAGGACCTGCATCCTCTTATGGCACAGCACTCAGAGCGTGCCTGCTGAGCCTGTAAAAAGCCATAACTGCCCCCAGAGACTGGCCAGGAACAGCCTCCCAGGTTGCTGGGTATCCTGGCTGGGGAGCTGGATTTGGGGCTACCTTATAGAAAGTCTAGTAGGACTTTACTACTTGCTTAAGCTGGAGGGCTCTGGGGTGAGAAGAAGAAAAGCAATCCATCTCAGTTCTCCAGTGCTATATTTGGTCATACACCATGCCAAAACTGAACTGGGGTCTCTTATATGGAGTTCTTTTAAATCCTTCTATCTAGAATGAAGAAGTGTCTGTTGAAACCAAGCCATGTTTTCTTGCCAATTCAATATAGCTAAAGCCAAATCATCTCCTCTTGCCCGCAACTTACATATTATGGGAAGTTTTCTTTGTCTTAGCTGTTTATCTGTTGGGATAATTCTATTTCCTAGTGCTTCACTCAGTCAAAAAATTTCATGCTAAGCCAGCCAGATTTACACATATTCACAGCTATTCTAATGCCTCAGCACTAGCAGCCCTTCTCCAGAGAACCAGTTGGCCTTACTCCATTACTGACTCCAGACATGTGTTGGTGTCCAATTGCCTCCTCAACCCAGACATTTGGTGTGATGTTAAGAAGGCAGCCTCTAGATTTAACTGGCTGGTTTCAAATGCTACCCTGCCATTTACTAGTTGTGTGACTTTAGTAAAGTTACTTAAATTACCCTGCCATTTACTAGTTGTGTGACTTTGGTAAAGTTACTTAAATTTTCTGAGCCCAGTCTCTCCAGTTTGAAAACAAAGATAATAATTTTCATCCCATAGGTCTTGGTGGTGGAGTGCATTAGTCACTGTTCAGTACCATTGGTAGTACTCTGAATAGCAAACTGAACCCTGGCAGCCTGGGCTCCACCCTGCCAGGCATGTGTTATCTAAATAGCTGTTAAATTTTGCCTTCAACAGCTTTACTACACTGAGCTGGGCAGATAAGAGAAAATGAGGCCAGCATACGTACTAACCAGGAGGACTTGTCAGGGGCTTATAAAAAACCCCAGCTATATGTGTTAGTCCATTTTTGTGTCACTATGCCTGAAACTGTGTAATTTAGAAAGAAAATAGGTTTAATTGGCTCATGTTTCTGTAGGTTGTAAAGGAAGCATGGTGCCAGCATCTACTTAGCTTCTGGTAAGGATCTCAGGAAGCTCCCAATCATGGTGGAAGGCAAAGGGAGAGCAGGCATGTCACATGATGAGAGTGACAGCAAGAGAGAGAAGGGGTAGGTGAAGCACTCTTTTAACAACCAGATCTTGTGTAAAGTCACTGAGCGGGAACTCACTGATTATTGAGGGGGTGGTGCTAAGCCATTCATGAGGGATCCTCTTGACCCAAACACTTCCCACCAGGTCCCACCTCCAACACCGGGGATTACATTTCAACATGAGATTTGGAGGGGACAAACATTCAAACTATATCACTATGTCTACTCAATCAATCCAACATCCCATTCCTGGAAACATTTGGGAGAAATTGCAGCTGCAAGGAGGATGTAGTACAAATGGGGATGAAGCTGAATAAATACTGTATTGTGACTATTACTAATGCTAGCTATTCTGCTTTATACACCAGGCACCCAGGGCTGCTGCAGCCTTGGAAGCCCCTGTTCCATATTTACGCCACTCAGCCTGTCCTCAGTCATTCAATGTACAGCCATTTATTTCCATAGAGCTCCTTTAAGATGGAAAGATGAAACTGTTAAGTCGAACCGTATGATTTCCAAGAATCAACAGTACATAATAGGCTTTTCTATTTAGTATTACTGCCTCCCTCTAACATTTTCATGTTCACAACTGTGATTGGTTCATACTGAAATTTAAGGAGAATGAAGAATCAGCAAATTCAAATAGACAAATAAATCCAGATCATCTAAATTCAAATTGTATTTTGGGTCATCTGTGAAATGTCTTTGACTTGTTTTTGTTTCTACAGCTGTAAAATGGATAATCTATAATCAACTCTGTAATTTTAAAGGAATATAAACAAAGGACTATAAAGTGCTTTTAAAATTAAATTCTTTCTCGCTTTAATTTCCAGGTTTCAGCACAATGTTGACACATATAAGGCATTTAAGTGGTTTGCTTCATGAGTAAAATAATATCATGTGTGGTATGTAGTTTTTGGCTTACTCAGGGATTTCTAAGTGGAGCAGAAAGAACCATTAACTGGGAGTCAGGAAACCTGGATTCTAGTCCCAGAATGACCTTGTGCTAATTGGAGACTTTCCTTTTTGGAGCTTTACTTTTCTTATTTTCCAATTGAAGGAGTTGATGCTCTCTAGTTCCCCTTCTATTGCTAACACTTTAGTGATTTTATTTAATCAATTATGTAGCAGGATTATAGTATCAGCAGTTCTCCCCAGAGATCTAGTAGAGGTCGAGTGTTTCAGAAGGCAGGAAGGGAAGGAAAAAAGGAGCAGGAGGGAGGAGAAGATGTGGAAGAAGAGGAGAAAACAGATATGAAGAGGGAGAAAGAAAAGGAAGGTTCCATTAAATGTCATGGGGCAGTGCCAGCCCAAGTGTAATTCTGAAATAAGTAGGGCTGGTCTTGATACTTCTCACCATTTTTTTCTTCATCTAGTTCCCAGCTTCCATGTTTCTCTCTTTAGAAGTCTAGATGAGCAAAGCCTAGCTGATGATCTAATCTTCCCACCCTTCCAATATCTACTCTGACTCCAAAGGCTCCATACTCCAAAATAAACTCTTTCTCTACTTTCCCGATCTAACCACCAATGCATCTGAACTCAACTGCAAATTGGGAGAAACATCATGAATTAACACCTAAATAAGAATGATTTAATTTTCAACCTCCCTTCAGATAGTTATGCTTTTTAAAAAGAGAGTTCTTGCAAATAGCATGTTAGGCAGAGAACAAAGTGAAGAGCAAAATCTAGGAGGTTTGGAGCAGAGTTATGTGACTACCACAGCAGCCACCCAGGTCTCCTGAGATCCTGTTCCCCATGGCCGTTTCCCAGAAGCTCCTCTGGCTTTCCTCAGCCTCTTCCCTTCCTTCATATCTGAATACATAGGAGCTAGGAAGTCAGGATCTTATTACAACAGTGGTGTGCTCCCCTTGGGGCACCACAAATTCATCATGAACTAAATCGTATATAAATAACCAAACATAAGCAAACAGATGAATAAATAATGAACAGCTTCCATGGTGATGACACTAGGGGCTGTGCCTGTGGGAGTGGAGGGAGCAGAGTGTGTGGCTTCTTTGCAAGTCGAGGAATACTTGGATGCATCAAACTGAGAGAAAAGAGGGCAACCAAAGTTACCTGAAGTGGGGAGTAACACAAGTGATTTCTTGGACTATCTATTTTTTATCCAAAGCCTATTTATTCTCAACTAGGTGTTAAACTTTAGAGTGAGAAACAAGAAACCAGAGTTTTCTTACTTTATCATGCAGCTTTCCCTACAATTTCCAAATCCATCTCAGTAGGGGTGGCTTAGGCCAGAATTGCTGTCAATGCTGCAACCACAAAACGTGGACCCCAGCTCTCAGACTACATTAGAGGGAAGATCTCTCCTTCCTTGCCCCTCCAAACCAATGATGAATGCAGTAGCAGAGTTTGGCTGGAGACCAGGATTTTCTGGGACACTTGACTATTACCATAAGGCTTAGGCCACAGACCTTGGTTACACCAGGGGAAGTGTTGGTGCATCTTTAATGATTCAGCTAAAAGCCAGCAGCTTGAGGGCTGTGTTCTTCTTCCAGAGCCTGAACATCCCCATCTGCTGTTGCAGAGTGCAATGAGCTAAGTGGGACACCACATGCTGTTGTCTCTGTGAATGTTCTCAGGGAGTTATTCCAGAAGACTTTGTGTGCGTGCTGCCTGGTCATGTCCCTTGTCTATACAACAGGATATAAAACAAATAAATAGTTCATCATCTAGTTTACTACTCTTAAAGTTTTTTAAACTCCCAAGAAAAATGTCCACTTACTGTTACAGAAAATCTCACATACAATTTCCAGAAGTTTATGGCTGAAGATGGGTTCAATGGAACCTAGGACAAGAGCCCTGATAGAGTGAGCCGTCCTTGCTTGAGACAGGCAGTGCTAGAAGTATCAGATGCCTCTATTGGAAGAACATGTGGTGCTGAAGCAGGCACCATCTAGAGGGGTTACAAATACCATTAACATTCCATTGGCTTTGTCTTCTAATACCCTATCTAAAATAATACCTCTCCCTTTCCTTACAATTCCCTATTTTTTCACTATTTATTTCTTCTTCAAAACTTACTACTACATCACATGAAGGGCCTACAGAAAGTTGGAAAACCAGGGCTACATTTATTTTTTAAAGCATGTTGGCTATATTGTGTAATATTCTTAGTAAGTTTTTCTCCAGTTTTTAAACAGCATTTCAGGTGACGTTTTTCTAAATGTAAAGCAACAGACCCATTTGCTCATTTTTAAAAGTACAATGAAGTATTTTTTTCTATGTTTCTAGACTTTGAGGGACAGTCTTTAGTATGTTTATTGTATTGCTAGGTAATCCTTAGAACATCTCAGCAAGAGAAGAGATTAAAAAGCACATTAGTATGAATGCATGTCTATTTGATGTGATCATTAACATTAGTTATTACCTTCACAGATATGATCGGAATATATAATCTCAAGTCCCATTAAGTCTTATTCTTCTAGTCCCAGCAGGCTCTTGTGTCAACTAATTAACACAAAGGTCATTGTTCTCATTTTTAGAAGACTAACAGATTGTAAAAACACAACACTGATTACGCTGCTAGATTTGGAAAGACACAGAAGGGACAAAATCTTCTGCTTCATGAGAAGGGAGGAGTAGGCTCTTTCCAATCATGTCTCTGCATCGCTAGAATTTACTGAAGTTGAAGAGGAACCAATAAAAATATCTTTGGATAGAAGACATTGTTGTGAATGCACATCCAGCTGCCTGTGGAATCCCCTAGTTCCTCTCAAAGATGGTGGCCCAGTATTCCATCTCAGCTGAGAAATGACTCAGTCAACAAACTGTTGATCACATATCTTGCTATTAGCAATGTGTTGGTGGAGTAACACATTATATAGGCAGGAACTCCTCTGCTTTCAGAGGTTAACTCTGAAAGTAGAGACAAGCTACTTTATTATTATATCAGCTAGAGGGTAATACACGCCAAAAAAAGAATTCAGGCTAGTTTCTATTGCAATATAGAAGAGGGGAAGAAGAGTAAAGGAATACTAGCTGGGGAGGAGTCAGGAAGAGCTTGTTAATACCTAGCAGTATAATAAACACACAGAATATCTCAAATATGAAACAAATGACGAAATCCCTTGCTGCAAGAGAAACCTTTAAATTGAACGTTGAAAAGGAGAAGGATTTGAATATGCAGTGATGGAGGAAAATGAGCAAAGCCATAATACAGACGATCCCCAGAGCTGTCAAGCACTACGTTCATTTATTCACCAGTAAGCTGCTTGTCATTTCTGCTGTCCTGATTCTGCTTCAGACATTTCTCCCATAGGTTGGCCCCAGCGTGGCAATGGCAGCAGAGACCAAGGGAAAGTCTTCATTAATGCAGTATGATGCTTCTAACTACTTTGCTGATAAATGTTGAAAGAAAAAAAAACAGAGTGATGAAGGCTCTACACTATCACAGAAGCATAGCTTAGAATACTATTCAGTGTAACATTTAGTTCTGGAGAAAATCTTGGAAACTCTGCGGTTAGGTAGGGAAGTTAGGCAAAGTTGGTTTGCCTTTCAAGTGCTGGAATAAAGTAAATAAATAATGATTGAACTAATCAGATGGAGATGACAGCTCCTCTGAAAAATGATTCTGTGATAGTTGAATAAAAGCCAGTTTTCATCCATTGGCGCTAAAGTGCAAAGGAGATTTCATAGGAAGAGCTCATACATGAAACAAAATTGACATGTTCAGGGAGCTCAGTTTCCAGAGATTATACTTTGAACACCAGAAGAAACAGAATGGGTTTCTGAAGGGGTAATAAACTGAAAAATAATCCAGAGTTTTGCTCTCTCTTGATCTTGTTTGAAATTCAATATTACTCTTATTAAATGTGCTTGTGCCTTTAAACCTTTAAAAAAAAACCATTTTTTAAATTATACTTTAAGTTTTAGGGTACGTGTGCACAACGTGCAGGTTAGTTACATATGTATACATGTGCCATGTTGGTGTGCTGCACCCATTAACTCGTTATTTAACATTAGGTATGTCTCCTAATGCTATCCTCCCCCCCTCCCCCCACCCCGCAACAGGCCCCGGTGTGTGATGTTCCCCTTCCTGTGTCCAAGTGTTCTCATTGTTCAATTCCCACCTATGAGTGAGAACATGCAGTGTTTGGTTTTTTTGTCCTTGCGATAGTTTGCTGAGAATGATGGTTTCCAGCTTCATCCATGTCCCTACAGAGGACATGAATTCATCATTTTTTATGGCTGCATAGTATTCCATGGTGTATATGTGCCACATTTTCTTAATCCAGTCTATCCTTGTTGGACATTTGGCTTGGTTCCAAGTCTTTGCTATTGTGAATAGTGCCGCAGTAAACATACATGTGCATGTGTCTTTATAACAGCAGGATTTACATTCCTTTGGGTATATACCCAGTAATGGGATGGCTGGGTCAAATGGTATTTCTAGTTCTAGATCCCTGAGGAATTGCCACACTGACTTCCACAATGGTTGAACTAGTTTACAGTCCCACCAACAGTGTAAAAGTGTTCCTATTTCTCCACATCTTCTCCAGCACCTGTTGTTTCCTGACTTTTTAATGATGGCCATTCTAACTGGTGTGAGATGGTATCTCATTGTGGTTTTGATTTGCATTTCTCTGATGGCCAGTGATGATGAGCATTTTTTCATGTGTCTTTTGGCTGCATAAATGTCTTCTTTTGAGAAGTGTCTGTTCATATCCTTCACCCACTTTTTGATGGGGTTGTTTTTTTCTTGTAAATTTGTTTGAGTTCATTGTAGATTCTGGATATTAGCCATTTGTCAGATGAGTAGATTGCAAAATTTTTTTCCCATTCTGTAGGTTGCCTGTTCACTCTGATGGTAGTTTTTTTTGCTGTGCAGAAGCTCTTTAATTAGATCCCATTTGTCAATTTTGGCTTTTGTTACCATTGCTTTTGGTGTTTTAGACATGAAGTCCTTGCCCATGCCTATGTCCTGAATGGTATTATCTAGGTTTTCTTCTAGGGTTTTTATGGTTTTGGGTCTAACATGTAAGTCTTTAATCCATCTTGAATTAATTTTTGTATAAGGTGTAAGGAAGGGATCCAGTTTCAGTTTTCTACATATGGCTAGCCAGTTTTCCCAGCACCATTTATTAAATAGGGAATCCTTTCCCCATTTCTTGTTTTTGTCAGGTTTGTCAAAGACCAGATAGTTGTAGATGTGTGGTCTTATTTCAGAGAGCATTCCATGCTCATGGATAGGAAGAATCAATATCACAAAAATGGCCATACTGCCCAAGGTAATTTATAGATTCAATGCCATTCCCATCAAGCTACCTACCAATGACTTTCTTCACAGAATTGGAAAAAACTACTTTAAAGTTCATATGGAACCAAAAAAGAGCTCACATTGCCAAGTCAATACTAAGCCAAAAGAACAAAGCTGGAGGCATCACGCTACCTGACTTGAAACTATACTACAAGGCTACAGTAACCAAAACAGCATGATACTGGTACCAAAACAGAGATATAGACCAATGGAACAGAACGGAGCCCTCAGAAATAATGCCGCATATCTACAACCATCTGATCTTTGACAAACCTGACAAAAACAAGAAATGGGGAAAGGATTCCCTATTTAATAAATGGTGCTGGGAAAACTGGCTAGCCATATGTAGAAAGCTGAAACTGGATCCCTTCCTTACACCTTATACAAAAAGTAATTCAAGATGGATTAAAGACTTAAATGTTAGACCTAAAACCATAAAAACCCTAGAAAAACCCCAATTTCTATATAACTATATTTCAAGTGCACTTTCAGATAAATGTAAACTTATATATGCATTCATAAATTTAATTACTGCACATGTATTTTTTAAAGTGCAGAGTTATTTTGTTTTGTTTTGTTTTTGAGATGGAGTCTTGTCCTGTTGCCCAGGGCGGAGTGCAATGGCATGATCTCGGCTCACTGCAACCTCCACCTCTTGGGTTCAAGCGATTCTCCTGCCTCAGCCTCCCGAGTAGCTGGAATTACAGGCACGAGCCACCAAGCCCTGCTAATTTTTTGTATCTTTAGTTAGAGACAGGGTTTCACCGTGTTGGCCAGGCTGATCTCAAACTCCTCACCTTGTGATCTGCCCACCTCAGCCTCCGGAAGTGCTAGGATTACAGACGTGAGCCATCGCAGCTGGCTGTTTTTCTTTCTCTCTGGATTCCATTACTCCTTCATCTTCCTTCCATCCACATAACCCTCTACTCAAAGGAATCTTTGTGAATACCTACTATGTGTTATTCCATATTTTCTGCAAGCTCATGTTATCATGATTTACATATGTGCAAGTTACGTGTACAGGAAGTTTTGCAGTAGTTTGTTATACACAAAAACCAGTATCCTATCATTTTACTTCTTTATGCTATTTTTCCACTCACCTTTTCTTTGTGGAAGTCACTCCAGAACAAGTGGTTTACCTCTCATTCATTCTTTTAATGACTGCATTATGTTTCATGGTGTGGATATAAAATTCTAGGTTATCAGATTTTTCTTTATTCTTTGAGGGAAAGTTTTTAAATGTCACTGAAATAATTACTTTTTAAATGCCACCAAAATAATCATATTTCAAATGTGAACAAGGTAGGCTTATAAAAGCATGTATTCACGTCAACCATAAATACTGAAAACCTAATTAGACCTGTGGACCTTACAACAAGAAGCCTGAGACTTCACTGTTCATACCCTTCCTCCTCCCATAGAAGTAATTGAAGCCTTCAACATCACCATCTGGGCAGGGGAAACCGAAAGATAAAGACTCTCATTTAAATTAGCTATTCCCAGTGAAACTGGATTTCAGCTGGCTTCCATTACATACTTACTCAATAAGAAAATTCTGTGTACTTGGCACTTCTTAATACTGACAATTTTTGCCTCCAGCCTACTTACAACATTCTGTTCCCCTCATCTCTCTTTCTGTATTATACAAAGTGCAAAATCTCTTTTTGTCCTCTCTTCCTGACTAAGTCGGCTTGGGCTGCTATGACAAGTTGTTACAGACTGTGTGGCATAAACAACAACATTTGTTTTTCACTGTTTTGGAGACTGGGAAGCCCAAGATCAAGGTGTCTGCAGATCCAGCCTCTGTTGAGGGCTTGTTTCCTGGTTTGCAGGTGGCTGTTACCTGGTTGCATTCTCACATGGCAGAGAGGAGAGACCAAAAGCAAGGTCTTGTGCTGCTTCTTATAAGGGCATTGATCACACTCATGAGGGTTCCACCCTTATGACCTGAGTACCTTCCAAAGGCCCACCTCAAAATATCACATTGGGGATTAAGCTGCAACATGTGAATTTTAGGGGGAAATAAACTTTTAATCCCTAGCACCTTCTATATTTCCATGTACTTTCAAATCATTTCCCATCACTGAACTAATCCTCTGTCTCTGTACCATGCTTCCTGAGGGTTCCCTTTAATCCCATGCTTCCTGAATGTTCCCTGTCCCTTCACCTCACTTTCTCTGGCTCCTACTCCTCCCCACAGGTTCCAACAGAAACCACCTTTCTGAGTTTTATGCAGTTATTAAGTTTGAATTGTTAGGATAGAAATTTACTTGCTTTCCTTTTTTATGAGTTTACCAACTCTTTGCATGCACTGTCTATATTGTCTTACTCATCTGTGTGGACCCAGACCCAGCACAGTTTATGAGGCTTTCTGTATGGTGAATGCTCAGGAGATGTTTGTTAGGCAGATGTGGTTGTGTTTGGGAAGTTGTTCTGCTGACTCACAAAGTCAGTCCTGTCTGATCTGTTGGCTCCACATGTACTTTTTTTTTTTTTTTTTTTTTTTTTGAGACAGGACCTCACTCTGTCACCCAGGCTGGTGTGCAGCAGCATGATCATGGCTCACTGCATTGCAGCCTCAACCTCCCAGGCTCAAGTGGTCCTCCCACCTCAGCCTCCCAGACAGCTGGGACAGCAAGCACATGCCACCACACCCAGCTAACTTTTTTCTTACTTTTTTTTAGTAGAGAATGGGTCCCACTGTGTTGCCCAGACTGGTCTTGAACTCTTGGGCCACATGTATTTCAGTCATGAGCTACCCAAGAAATACCTCCCATGTTTGTTTCTTCTTGCCCTTCCCTTTTTTACTCCCAACACTTCAAGTTCACTCCATATTATTTATCTCCTGGACCACTGCACAAAGGTCCTCTGAATGGTAATCCTGTTCCTTTTATTGTGTATATATTAAGTGGAAACTTCCCAATTCTTAGCTCTGATTTTTTTGCTCCCCTGGTCAAAAACCTTCAGTGTTTTCGGCCAACTCGATAAAATCAAATCTTTAGAAGTTTGATTTGATAAAGACTTGGTCTGATAAAACCTATCGAGGGTAGGGTTGATAAAATTAAAAACATATATCTGGCTTTCCAAAGTACTATCCAGGCTTATCTCCATCACACCACACTCTCTTATCAGAGTCATTCTGGACTAGTGTGGAATTTCATTTTCTGTCGTTGGATATTTCAGCTGTTTAATCTGTGCTGTACTTATTTTCTTTTTGTACCTCAAAATGCCCTCATATCTATTTATTGATAACTCACCCGTTCTGAAAGATCTTAGTCATCACTACTAAGTCCCACAGCCTGCATAAGACCTGCTGTGATTTCCTCCAACCAGACATCTCTTTCTCCACCAGCTCCATTGCTTTTTTTCATGCCATTCTTTTATTATAGGTACTTGTGGTTCCTCTAAATATATGTATTTAAATATATATTAAAAGAAGTCTCAAATATATATATATACATATATGTTTTTTATATATCTAACATAATCATTTATATACACACAGATACATCAGCCACATATAAGTATGTATATATTTGTTGTTCTTTTTATTATTTATGTTTGATCACTGAACTATAAATCTTTTAGAGACCATACCTTATTGCCTTTTGTTTCTTGCATTATATGCTTCAAATAGGTTTCTTGAACTTAAAATTTCACAGACCAATTTAGCCATTTCTTACAAAATTCCCAGTAATTGGACTTTACAGCTTTACAACATTTAATAGAAGAAAACTAAAGCCAAGTCTTCATGGCTAAATGTATAGAATCATAAAATGTTTGTTATAAGAACTTTCTAAATTTAAACCAAAGAATGATTCTCACCTATATATTTTAAGTAATACTCCTAGATATAGAATACTATTTCAATGAGCTATCCTCGACTAACTAATATTTTAGTGCAGAAAATAATTTTGAATTTTTGGGGCATATTCAAAATTTTCTAAGATATACTATTCCATATGGCACCTTTATTGCTGAAAGATGATATTTACAGAACACATAAATGCTGGGCCTGGGAATTTCTCTCCAGTTTTTAAAAGCTTGTTCCTTTTCAAGGTTTAACAAAAAACAAGCTGCATTTTGTCCTAAGTAAAGCCATATGGTGTTTATGTTTTTATTGTGTATAATTAATTTTTAAGATTTTTTTTAAAGAAAAACAATTTACATAAATGAATTTTTCATTCTCACCACACTCATTTCTTATAAGCAAGAATTTTGCAGGCCAAAGTGAATCAAAGAATGGGAAGCATTTCTCAAGATAACAGGATTGGAGAAGGACTTTTACACTCTAAGGCCAGAGAGAAAGACACAGAGACAGAGACAGGCTATTTTTCTATTGACACCCAATCATATTTTCTCTAAAATTTATTGTGTAAAATTGTACTAACAGATCCCATTTTGATTTCTATATATTAACTGTTTTGTTTATTTTATGTGATTTCTTTGAATAAAATAAAACCAAAATAGATAAAAATCAAGGGACTCTAGTAGTTGATCTAATATTGTTCTCCTAAATTCCTTGATGTAGCTGCATCTGACCCAACATCAACAACAGGAGAGGTGTTGAGTGGGGATGGCTAATAAATATAAAAATATAGTCAGAATGAATAAGATCTAGTATTTGATAGTACAACAGGTGACTACATCAACAATAATTTATTATACATTTAAAATAACTAAAGGAACTCAAGCCTGTGATCCCAGCACTTTGGGAGGCTGAGGCAAGTGGATCACTTAAGCCCAAGCATTCGACACCAGCCTGGGTAACGTGGTGAAAACCCATCTCTATAAAAAATAAAAAAAAAACTAAAGTATAATTTGAATGTTTGTAACACAAAGAAATGATAAATGCTTTAGGTGATGGATACCATATTTGCCCTGATGTGATTGTTACACATTAAGTGCCTGTATCGAAATATCTAACATACCCTACAAATATATACACCTACTATGTACCCATAAAAATTTAAAATTAAAAAAAGCAAACAACAGTATCATTTCACAGAGCATATCCTGAGATGTGCTTTTGAAATCTTTGAAGTTCTAGTCTTTCACTCTTATTCTTACAAGGAAAATTCTGGCAATTAACAAAGTGTTCCATAGATTCTAGAATAACAAAAGCTATTAAATCTTCCTGAGTGACTATTTCTCATAGCTTAAAATACAGGTCATTGTGTGATTAGTTCCTATCACAGGAACAATTGCTCAAGCGTACCCTGCCTTGAGGGCCCAAGAAAATTTGGAAGGCCCCAAGAAAAGAAGATGGTACAACTTACCTTGATAGTTATATTCTTTAATTAAAACTAATTAAAGGATTTTAGAAATAGTCTTATATTCTTTTGTTTGGAAGACCAGAATATACCCTTGGCATACTTGGTACTATGGTTTCTCCTGGACTAGAAAACAGGGGACTTTTCTTTCTTCTCATTACTTAGTATCTATTATTGTTTGCCTTTCATGGCATCCCATCTTATTTTGAGCACAAACAAGCAAAAAAACAAAAGCACACAAAAACCCCAGAACAATCCTCTTTACAAGGAACAATCTTCTATATACTTTACTGAACTGTAAAGATGCAATTATCATGTAAAAATGCCAGTATTACATTATCAGACTCTGAATTACCAGACTAAAAGTCTGAATTAAAATGCAACTACAGAGCAAGATTAAAATTGATATTAAGCATATGCAAAGTTATTACATGTTTAGATCACATTTAATCACATGTTCAAGAACATTTTTATTGCAGAAGGAGGTTTAGTGAATGTTGCCTTGATTTTTAATTGCTTTTTATTCAAATGCTATTACTGGAAAATGATGGCAAAGATAATTTATTTAGATATGTAAAATTCTGGGATATTTTCTATTAATGGATATTTTAACCGGTGATAGATTAGGGTCCCTGGAGATAAGTATTCAGGCTTACTTTTGCCCTTAGACTTTGTGATCTGAGGTCTCACATTCCTCAGCTGCATGTATGAACATCTGTCAATCTATTCTGTTTTTTCTAGGAATGTATAAGAAAAAGAATTCAACCAGGGATGTGACTTTCTGATAATCCATGATGCCCTTCTCTTCTCCTAAGCACTATCAATAAACATATCACACCTATTATGTGTTGAATAGCAGGGACTTGTCAGATGTCACTAGGGGTTAAACTCCATTCTCATGATTTTAGAAAAGCCGAGAACTATGATATCACTTATAATGATCTTTCCTGAGTACGGCTTCATGGCTGGTAACAGATTCATGTCCTAAGACAGGCACAGTTCCACATGGAAAAGCTTAACAACTAGAGCTGTGAATGAACTTTATACCAACTGAGGGCAGTTCTACCCTGCAAATTAGGAATCAGACAGTCCCACTAGCCCAGATATTAGGTAAATATGGTAAGTCCCAAATTGAGGAAACATTTTCCCCAAAGTCTGTGACATTGGGGATGTTTATTATGTAGCTTTGAATTACTGTAATATATTGTTCAACACCCCCCCAAGCAAATACATAATTATTTATATGGGTTTTATTTATATTTGAATTTTGATGCATTTTGGCTACTAAGCTTATAAGTAATGGGAGGTTGTATTTTCCCACTACTAAAGAGTTGGATAGTAACTATATTAGTCCATTCTCATGCTGCTAATAAAGACATGCCCAAGACTGGGTAATTTATAAAGAAAAACAGTCTTAATTGACTCACAGTTCAGCATGGTTGGGGAGACTTCAGAAAACTTACAATCATGGTGGAAGGGAAAGCAAATATGTCCTTCTTCACATGGTGGCAGCAAGGAGAATTGCTGAGGAAAAGGGAAAAATCCCCTTGTAAAACCATCAGATCTCATGAGAACTTACTATCATGAGAAAAGCATGAGGGAAACTGACTGCATAATTCAATTACCTCCTACTGGGTTCCTCCCATGACATGTGGGGATTATGGGAACTATAATTCAAGTTGAGATTTGGGTGGGGACACAGACAAACCATATCATTCCACCCCTGGCCCCTCCCACATCTCATGTCCTCACTTTTCAAAACACAATCATGCCCTTCCAAAAGTCCACCAAAGTCTTAACTCATTTCAGCATTAACCGAAAAGTCCAAGCCCAAAGTCTTATCTGAGACAAAGCAAGTCCCTTTTGCCTATGAGCCTGTGAAATCAAAAGCAAGTTAGTTACTTCCTAGATACGATGCAGGTGCAGGCATTGGGCAAATACTCCCATTCCAAATGGGAGAAATTGGACAAAACAAAGGGGCTACAGGCCCCACGCGAGTCTGAAATTCAATAGGGCAGTCATTAAACCTTTAAGTTCCAAAATCATCTCCTTTGACATCATGTCTCACACCCAGGTCATGCTGATGCAAGAGGTAAACTCTCATGGCCTTCAGCAGCTCCAGCCCTGTGGCTTTGCAAGGTTCAGCGCCACCCCCGCCCAGCTGCTTTCACAACTGGCATTGAGTGTCTGTGGTTTTTCCAGGTGCACAGTGCAGGCTGTTGGTGGATATACTTATTTGGGGGGCTGGAGGACAGTGGCCCTATTCTCATAGCTCCACTATGCAGTGCCCCAGTGAGCACTTTGTGTGGAGGTTCTAACCCCACATTTCCCTTTCACACTGCCCTAGCAGAGGTTCTCCATGAGGGCTTTGCCCCTTGTAGTAGACCTCTGCCTGGACATCCAGGCCTTTCCATACATCCTGTGAAATCTAGACAGAGGTTTCCAAACCTCAGTTCTTGACTTCTGTGCACCTGCAGGCCCAGCACCACATGTAAGCCACTAAGGCCTGGGGCTTGCACCCTCTGAAGCAGTGGCCTGAGCTATACATTGGCCCCTTTTAGCCATGGCTAGAGCTGAAGCAGCTGGGATTCAGGGCACCATGTCTGGAGGCTGCACAGAGTAGGGGGTCCCTGGGCCCCACCCATACAACCATTTTTTCCCTCCTAAGCCTCCAGGCCTATGATGGGAGGGGCCACAGTGAAGGTCTCTGACATGCTATGGAGACATTTTCCCCATGCTCTTGGTGATTAATATTTGGCTCCCCATTATTTATGCAAATTTCTGTAGCCAGCTTGATTTTCTCCTGAGAAATGGGGTTTTCTTTTCTATCTCATCATCAGGCTGCAAATTTTCCAAACTTTTATGCTCTGCTGCTTCTTGAACATTTCGTTGCTTAGAAATTTCTTCTGCCAGATACCCTAAATCATCTCTCTCAAGTTAAAAGTTCCACAGATATCTAGGGCAGGGGCAAAATGCTGCCAGTCTCTTTACATAGCAAGAGTGATCTTTATTCCAGTTCCCAACAAGTTCCTCATCTCTACCAGAGACCACCTCAATCTGGATTTCATTGTCCATATCACTATCAGCATTTTGGTCAAAGCCATTCAACAAGTCCTTAGGAAGTACTAAAGTTTCCCACGTTTTCCTATCTTCTGAGCCCTCCAAATTGTTCCATCCTCTGCCTGTTACCCAGTTCCAAAGATGCTCCCACATTTTCAGGTACTCTTATAGCAGCACTCCACTCTACTGGTGCCAATTTATTATATTTACTGTATCAGTCCATTCTCAGGCTGCTAATAAAGACACACCTGAGACTGGGTAATTTATAAAAGAAATAGGTTTAATTGACCAACAATTCAACATGGCTGTGGAGGCCTCAGAAAACTTATAATCATTGAGGAAACTTACAATCATTGGTGTGTGTGTGTGTGTGTGTGTGTGTATATATATACACACACGTATATATGTATATACATGCACATATATATATATATATATACACCTCACATGTCTTTCTTCACAGGGTGGCATGACAGAGAGGTATAAACAAAACAGAGTGAAAGCCCCTTATAAAACCATCAGATCTCATGAGAACTCACTCAGTGTCAGGAGAGCAGCATGAGGGTAACTGCCCCCCATGATTCAGTTACCTCCCACTGAGTCCTTCCTACAACATGTGGGAATTATGGGAACCACAATTCAAGATGAGATTTTGTTGGGGACACAGCCAAACCATATCAGTAGCTCAAATTAATAGAAGTATGACTGCTGAAAAACTAGGCTGGGTCTCATACAACAGGCACCTCATGCAATCTTTGCTGTTTTGATTCTTTAAAATCTCAGTACTACGAGAGAATGTTTTAAAATAGTTTCTATAGAATCTACCTTTCTTGAGACAGTTCAACAATTAGCTTCAGTTCCAAATTTTACACCTTAAAGATAAGCTAATAACTAAAAACAAACAACCCATAAATAAAAGTTGTGCTCCCTCTCACTACCATTCTATATCACCTCTTTCTATAGACAATGCTGCCTTATTTTTCGCTCTGACCCTGGGCTGCTTCTCAGACCATTTTGCTGTTTTCAACCCTCTTTCAGTTCATCCTTAGGTGCTAATTAAAATGGCAGGTGTTTTTGTTTTTTTTTTGAGATGGAGTCTCGCTCTGTCGCCCAGGCTGGAGTGCAGAGGGGCAATCTCGGCTCACTGCAAGCTCCGCCTCCCAGGTTCACGCCATTCTGCTGCCTCAGCCTCTCCGAGTAGCTGGGACTACAGGCGCCCGCCACCACGCCCGGCTGATTTTTCGTATTTGTAGTAGAGACGGGTTTCACCGTGGTCTCGATCTCCTGACCTCGTGATCCGCCCACCTTGGCCTCCCAAAGTGCTGGGATTACAAGCGTGAGCCACCGCGCCTGGCCCTAAAATGGCAGGTGTTAAATTGATCATTAGAGTGTTTCAGCTACTGTTCTGAGCACAGAAGTCCCTCCAGTGATTTTCTGTTTCTCCCAACATAATTCCTCTTTCTCCAGACATTTTCTCTTCTTCTTTTCCCTGTAGTTTTAACTGCTTCTTACAGAGAAAGCAGATAATCTAGCATGTCTGCCCCAGCTGTTTTTCATTTATTTCTCAGGCTTATTCCCTCTGAGTAAATAATACAATCAGATATTTTTCTTTTAGTAATAGGCCAACATCCTATTTATTTTAAGTATTTTGGGGAAAAACAAAACAGAACAAACCTTTGTTAAATGTATCTCATAAACTCCTCATTCAAACTTCATAATGTCCAAGTAGACAGCACACCCATGATATATCTACTTAAATTTTTTAAAATGTAATTACTTTATTATTGCAGTAAGAACACTTAACTTGAGGCCTGCACTCTTAACAAATTTTTAAGTGCATGATACATTATTTTTAAGTACAGGCACGGAATTGTATAACAGATCCATAGAACTTATTCATTCTGTGTATTTGAAACTTTACACCAGTTGAACAGCAACCCCACCTTTTCCCCTCCCTCTAGCCCCTAGGAGCCACCATTCTGTTCTCTGTTTCTATGAGTTTGACTATTTTAAGTAACTCATGTACGTAATATCATGTTGTTTTGTCCTTCTGTGTCTGGTTTAGTTCATTTAACATAATGTCTTCCAGTTCATCCATGTTGTAGAATGTGGCAGGATTTCCTTTTCTTAAGGCCAAATAATATTCCATTGTGATTGTATATGTATGTGTGTGTGTGTGTGTGTATACTGTGTGTGTGTGTGTATATATATATGTATATATATGCTGTAATGAACATGGGAGTGCAAATATCTCTTCAGTATACTGGTTTCATCTCCTTTGGATATATATATCCCCAAAATGGGGTTACTGGGCAACGTGATAGTTCTATTTTTCTTTTTCTTTTTTTTTTTTTTTGAGGGAATTCCACACTGTTTTCTCTCTCCACACTCATGCACTAGATGCTGCCAACCCACTTTCCACCCGTACTGTGTAAGGAGAAGTTTGTTTCAGTCTAGACAGAAAAGTTGGTTCCAGTCTAGACAGAGCCAGTGTTCTTAGGGTTTGTCTGGCCACTGAAGGAGACAGGTGAATGGAGGTAGGAAATTGAAGGTACTCTTCCTGCAGCTGATACAGTAGATGGCTAAGGCATTCAGTGTTTAACTATTCCCATACTTCGAGGGACAAAATATTGTTCATGTTTGAACGACATTTCTGATTATCTTAGGGCAATGTTTCTCAAACTTACCTGCACATTGGAATTCCTCTGGGGTGTTCAAAATTTAGTAATGATGTGTTTCACCTCCAGAGACTCTGACTTCGTCTGGGGTATGGTATGGATTTTGGAATTCTTAAAGCTCTTCGGGAGAATCTAATCTGAAGCAAATGTTGAGAATTGTAGTTTGATCTGTTTTCCCTGCCACCCACGTGGAGCAGGAATCAGAACCAAGAATAAGACTCTGGCAGCTACTGCCCCAGTGAGTTTCACATTGTACCTGGGTGTTGAAGGTCAAAGAGAGAGGTTCCAGTCTCAGACTCTGCTACTAAGATGCAGTGACTCTGACCCATGTCTAAAAGTGATCCAATTGTTGTTTGGGTCTGACCAATAAATTTTAGGAACTCCTAAAACTTAAGAGTTTTAAGAACTCTCCACTTCTTCATGTGGAGAGGAGCCCTAGGATGTAGAAAGGGCTCCACAGTGTTCCTCTAACATCCTCTTGTGAGTTGGGAGTAAGTGCAAGGTCCCAGTCCTTAGGACCAAGACAGAAATCTGAGGAGAATAGCAATAGAAAGAGCATCTCCCCTCCCCTCAATAGTCTTACTTCATGCATCAAATTTATTCATTAAACAAGCACATGTACGAGACCTATTAGTTAAGTAGTCCCATAGGCTATTTGCAGAGTGAAAGCAAGCTAAACGTACTACTAAAAGATGGATTCTTTCTTTCTGGACAGTCAGAGTAACTTGGATTATTTGAAATAAGCAAGAAGTTTAGGCAATCCTTTCAGGATGGAAAAAGCCTTCTGTCTATATCAAATGAGTTAGATTTGGGTAGTAATTTCATTGTTAACTAATGTACTCCATTCATTAACAAACGTTAATTGAGCATGTCTTTCTGATGAGATACGGAGTTAGGAGTCCTGTCCTTGGAGCATCTACTGTCTTGCAGGTTGTGTAAATAATGTGGGGACATATTGCAGATGCTGTGAAAGAAGGTATGGAGGAGACATAAAGGAGGAAGGAGTCACATTTAATAACAATAATTAACATAGGGAATTATCATTTATGCATATTATATCATGAAGCTGATATTCTTTTCATTCATATTAACATAATAGAAAATTGAGATACAGAGAGTATAGAAAACTTAAAGGAGTGCCACACAGCTTACTATCACTGTGAATAAACCAAGACTATTTGGCCCTAGAGCTGAGTTTATTCTTTAGTATTAGACTTCAGTGCCTGATTGTGTGTATACATGCAAGTCTTCATGATGAAATAATTCTTTTCCCCAGAAAAAAATATGTGACAAGGGCAATCCAGGAAGAGAAAACTGCATGAGAAATACAAAAGAGAGTCAAATAACTTTTTTTGGGATTGTCTGCAAGCAGTTATATATCAATTAAGTGGAGAGTTCCAGGTAGATGGAAAGGCACAGCAAGAAAATATAGCCAAGGGCCAGTTCATGATTGTAAACAGTATATTATGGTACTAAAATTAGATTTTAACCTGTAGGTAATATAGATACCTTGAATGAAGCTAAGTAGGACAGAGCTTAATCCATTTTCTGTCATGCAAGGATGAACTGCAGGGAGTTGAAAATGGCAGCAGACAAATCAATAAGCACATTCTTGAATTAAGCCAGACTGTGAGGAGAGGCACTGAATTAAGCTAGGAATAGTGGAGAGAAAGAGTGAAGATGGATAGAATATGTTAAAAGAATTAGAGTTTATGACTTAGACAATTCATGACAAATCAGGCATGGGAGTAGAAAAAAGGCAGGAGTTTAAAATTATTGAGTGGATGGCAGTGGTATTTACTCATTCATACATTCAGTGACATAAGAATTTTTCAAATGTTTTCAGGTGACAGACACTGTACAAAGTGCTGGGATATGACACTGAACAGCCAAAGAAATCTCTGCCTTTAGGAGCTTACATCCTAGAGAAGTGAAATAGCATATAATAAATAAATAACTAGATGACAGTGACAAGTGCAATTAAACAACTGAATGGGCTGATAAGAAAGTAAAGGGGATGTTATTTTAGTTGAGAAGGCAGGGATGAAGAAGGCCTATTTTGGAAAGGGATATTGGATTTGAAAAATGGGTAATAAGAACTCAGCCCTGTGAAGAGGCAGTGGAAGGGAATTGAAACAAAGGAAAGAGCAAAGAAAAGCTTTGAGGTGGGACAAATGTCTTTGTACAGAAATATAATTTATTTGAGAATGTTAAAGTGTAGAAGAGAAAAGAAGGTAGAACATGATGAAGCCAGGTATGTATACAGGATCCAGATTATGCAGTCATGTAGCCAAAAATAAGTTTGGATTTTACTCTAATGACAATGAGAAAACTTTGGAGGTTTTTAAGCTGGGTAGTGACATGTTCCAATTTAAGAGAGCAGAGGCAGAGGAGATGCTAAATTCTTTTTTTTTTTTTTTTTTTTATTATACTTTAGGGTTTTAGGGTACATGTGCACAATGTGCAGGTTTGTTACATATGTATCCATGTGCCATGTTGATTTCCTGCACCCATTAACTCGTCATTTAGCATTAGGTGTGTCTCCTAATGCTGTCCCTCCCCCCTCCCCCCACCCCACAACAGTCCCCGGAGCGTGATGTTCCCCTTCCTGTGTCCATGAGTTCTCATTGTTCAATTCCCACCTATGAGTGAGAACATGCGGTGTTTGGTTTTCTGTCCTTGCGATAGTTTACTGAGAATGATGTTTTCCAGTTTCATCCATGTCCCTACAAAGGACACGAACTCATCATTTTTTATGGCTGCATAGTATTCCATGGTGTATATGTGCCACATTTTCTTAATCCAGTCTATCGTTGTTGGACATTTGGGTTGGTTCCAAGTCTTTGCTATTGTGAATAGTGCCGCAATAAACATACGTGTGCATGTGTCTTTATAGCAGGATGATTTATAGTCCTTTGGGTATATACCCAGTAATGGGATGGCTGGGTCAAATGGTATTTCTAGTTCTAGATCCCTGAGGAATCGCCACACTGACTTCCACAATGGTTGAACTAGTTTACAGTCCCACCAACAGTGTAAAAGTGTTCCTATTTCTCCACATCCTCTCCAGCACCTGTTGTTTCCTGATTTTTTAATGATGGCCATTCTAACTGGTGTGAGATGGTATCTCACTGTGGTTTTGATTTGCATTTCTCTGATGGCCAGTGATGAGGAGCATTTCTTCATGTGTTTTTTGGCTGCATAAATGTCTTCTTTTGAGAAGTGTCTGTTCATGTCCTCTGCCCACTTTTTGATGGGGTTGTTTGTTTTTTTCTTGTAAATTTGTTTGAGTTCATTGTAGATTAAATTCTTGTCATGTTAATTTAGATTAGTCACTAAGACATTCAGGAAGATATGCTTAATAGACAGTGGGGATTATGAGCCTGGTACAAGGGAGATTGGCCTGGACTATGGTATCAAATTTGTGAGTGATCACATAGATGCCAAAGAACCATGGGTAGAATGAGAACAGAGCCAATAAAGAGTCCTGGGGACATTGACATTTTGAGCGGATAGAGGGAGAGGTTATCTTGGGGAAGAAGGCTGGCTCACTACACAGCACTTGATCCAGATTAGACAGATAAATCAAAAGGGATTAATCAGAATTCTGTTCTAAGGTTTATATATTAAATTTTGTTGTCTTCATTGATTTTTATCATGTTAGAAAAATGTGAGGCTTAAGCTGATGGCAGCTACAGTGTCTACATTTTAATCACAACTTGCATGTCTCATAAAACCATACAGACATAAACAGAGCTAAGAGATTGAGAAAAAGAACCCCAATGAAATTGTTTGACTATGAGATCCAGAAAAACTAAAGAAGACCTAAATAAATGGAGACATATTTTGTATTTATATTTGAAAATGTCGGTATTAAGAAGTTCACTCTCTCCAAATTCATCTACAGATTCAATTAAACCCCAATCAAATTCCCACCAGACTTTTAAAAAGTATATAGATTAGCACGTTGATTCTAAAATAAAAACGACCTGGAATAACTAAGACAACTGGAAAAGAAGAGTAAAGTTGGAGAACCCTTACAACTTAATTTCAAGAGTTATAGTAAAGTTACAATGGTCAAACTGTTTAGTACTGGCATACAAACACACACACACACATAGAGAGCGTCAGACATATAGATTCTCAACAAAGGTGTAAAAGTGAGGCAGGAGACGGGCAGGACTTGTTTTCTGGTCATAACCCTGCTGACCAAAGGAAGATCTGGTCCAGATGAGATAAGGTGAAGAAAACGGCCAAAACCAGCAGATGGTAATGAGGGGGATCCCTGGCTACCCCCATTGATCATTAGCATGGGACACTCCCACCAGCAACATGGCAGTTTACAGATGTCATAGCAATGACCTGAAAGTTAAAACCATTTTCAATGGCAATATCCTGGAAATTGCTCCCACTTTCCTAGAAAGTTCTAAATGACTTTCCCCTCAATTTGCATTAATCTGCTCCTTAATTTACATGTAATTGAAAGTATGTATAAGTGAGCATAAAGACAGTTGTTAAGAGCCCACATGTTGCTGACTCTGGGCACACTGTTTACGTGTTAACCCTGCTCCACAAGTTTCAGTACTGTTAAATAAAAGATTGCTGTCCAACACTACTGGCTCATCCTTGAATTCTTTCCTGGGTGAAACAATCTTTCCAGGCTAAGCTCCAGTTTGGGGGTTTCTTGTCCTGAATCAAAAGTATTAAATGGAGAAAAGGCAGTCTTTTCAAAATCCATGATAGAATCATGGGATAGCAATATGCAGAAAAAAGAACTTTGATCTATACCTTGAACTATATGGTTCATAGAGCTAAAGTTAAAACCTGAAATTTAACTACAATTATACAATTTCCAGAAGGCTCAGAGAAAACTCTTTTTGACTATCGGTTAGGCAAAATTTTCTTTTTTTAATAATTTCAACTTTTACTTTAGATTCAGGGAATGCATGTACAGGTTTGTTACATGTTTTGCATGATGCTGGGGTTTGGGATATGGATATTCCTGTCACCCACATAGTGGGTATAGTACTCTATAGGTAGTTTTTCAGCTCATGCCCCCAACCCCTCTCTCTCAAGATAATGAGAGGGGGTATCCTTGTCTTGTTCCTGTTCCCAAGAGGAATGGCTTCAGCTTTTGCCCATTTGGTGTGATGCTGACTGTGTGTTTGTCATAGATGGCTCTTATTATTTTGAGGTATGTTCCTTTGATGCCTAGTTTCTTGAGGATTTTATCATGAAGCGATGTTAGATTTTATCAAAAGCATTTACTACATCTATTGAGATTAATCATATAGTTTTTGCTTTTCATTCTGTTTATATGGTGAATCACATTTAGTCATTTGCATAGTTGAAGCAGAGTTACAACGCAGGAATAAAATCTACTTGATTATGGTGTCTTAACTTTTTGATGCCCTACTGGATTCAGTTTGCTAGTATTTTGTTGATGATTTTCGATCTGTGTTCATCAGGGATATTGACCTGAAATCTTCTTTTTTGTGTGTATCTCTGCCAGATTTTGCTGTTATGTGGACCCTGGCTTTGTACAATGAGTTAAGGAGGAGCCCTTCCTCCTTAATTTTTTGGAATAGTTTCAGTAGGATTGGTACCAGTTCTTCTTTGTACATCTGGTAAAATCTGGCTGTGAATGCAACTGGTCCAGGGCTTTTTTTTTAGGTGATAGGCTTTTATTACATATTCATTTTTACAAAGTGTTATCTATTTTCTGTAGATTTTCTAGTTTGTATGCATACAGGTGTTTGTAATAGTCTCTGAGGACCTTTTGTATTTCTATAGGATTGATTGTAAAGTCATCTTTGTCATTTCTGATTGTATTTATTTGGATATTCTTTTTTTCTTTGTTAGTCTAGCAAGTTGTCCATCAGTCTTGTTTATTCTTTTGAAGAGCAAACTCTTGGTTTCACTGATAATTTGTATAAATTTTTGCATCTCAATTTCTTTTATTTTGTCTCTGATTTTAGTTATTTTTTTTTCTTCTGCTAGCTTTGGGTTTGTCTGTTCTTTTTTTTTCCATGTTCCTCTAGAAGAAATGTTATCTGAGATCTAAGTTCTTGATGAAGGTATTTAGTACTACAAACATTCCCTCTAACACTACTTTAGGTGTATCCAAAATATTTTGGTAAGTTGTGTCTCTATTTTCATTAATTTCAGAAAATTTTGGATTTTGCTTGAATTTCCTTCTTGACCCAAGAGTTATTTAGGAGCAGGTTGTTTAATTTTAATATATTTGTGTAGTTTTGAGAGATCTTGATATTTGCTTCTATTTTTATTGCACTGTGATCCAAGAGTTTGCTTAGTTTTTTATTTTGATTTTTTTCTAATTTATTGAGACTTGCTTTATGACATAGCATGAGGTCAAGCTTAGTATATGTTCCTTGTGCAGATAAGAATAATGTATATTCTGTGGTTGTTGGGTGAAGTATTCTGTAGATATCCACTAGGTCCAATTTTACAATCCATCAAAATGTTAATCTCCATAAAAATAAGAAATCCTGCTTTGTTATAAAAAGACAAGTCAAAAATAGGGAGAAAAAATATTTGCAGACCATATATCTTATAAGGATTTTTTTATCCAGTCTACACAAATGGTTCTCAAAGCTCAACCATATGAAGCTCTTTTTAAAGACTTGAGCAGACATTCTATTCATTACAAATCAGTGTTTATTACTAGTCATCAAGAAAATGCAATTGAAAACAAATATAAAATGCTACTATATAAAAATTAGATTGGCTAAAATTAAAAAGACTAATGATAGTATTATTGATGAGGATATGGGGCAATTTGAACCTTCATTCATTCATAATGGGAACAAAAAATGGTATAGCCACTATGGGAAATAGTTGGTAATTTCCTAAAATATTTAAATATTTATCTACCAAATAAATCAGTCAGTTAGCTCCTAAGCATTCACCCAAGAGAAGAAAAAGCATATGTTCATAAAAAGACTTGTATAAATAGTAGCTTTATTTGTAATAGTTCCAAACTGAGAAGAACCTAAAGATCCATCAAGAGGTAAAAGGATAAACAAATTATACCGACTAGGAAATAAAATGAATTAAATTATTGCTATAGATAACCTGGATAAATCTTAATATAATTATTATGATTTTTAAGAAACCAGACAAAAAAGAATACATATTATGTGATACTAAATATAGAAAATGGAAACTAATCTATCATTCCAGAAAGCAGATGAGTGGTTACCTGAGCCCAAAGAAGAGACGACAAGGGGAAGGAAGGGAAGAGAAGGATTAAAGAAAGACACGAATAAGCTTTTGGGAGGTAATGGATATTATTTTGATTATCGTTCAGGTTTCGTAGGTGTATTAGTCCATTTTAATGCTGCTAATAAAGACATACCCGAGACTGGGTAATTTATAGAAGAAAGAGGTTTAATGGACTCACAGTTTCACGGGGCTGGGGAGGCCTCACAATCATGGTGGAAGGCGAAAGGTGTATCTTACATGATGGCAGACAAGAGAGAATGCGAGCCAAGCGAATGGGGTTTCCCCTTACAAAACTGTCAGATCACATGAGACTTACTCACTACCACGAGAGAGAACAGTATGGGGGAAACCACCCACATGATTCAATGCTCTCCCATCAGGTTCCTCCCATAACATGTGAGAATTATGGGAGCTACAATTCAAGATGAGATTTTGGTGGGGACACAGCCAAACCATATGAATAGGTTTATACATATGTCAAAGCTTATCAAGATAGACACCTATGTGCAGTTGATGATATGTCAATTATCCCTCAATAAACCCATACTAATTATAATAATGTACTAATAAAGAATATTGTGTTCTAATAATATTAATAGAGCAGGCCATAAATCCTAACAACAAGTTAATGAATTACACACAGTTTTTCAAAACAAGGTTTAAATTATATATAATTTTAGGGGGAGATATCAGAGTATAAAAAATCACCTAAAAAGCAGCAATCTTGTCAAATAGTTGAACCAAAAATCAATTGCTTGATAAATCTATAACCTCAGGCATTATGAAAATGTTTTCTTTTTCTTAAGGTCTAGTAATATTCTGAAACTCTAGTATGGTATCAAAATAATATTTTTGGAACCCAATCATAGAAGATAAAACCCTAAAGACATCCTCCCCCACCTGCTTATAACAGAGAAAGGCAGGAAGGAAAAGGGTCAAGATGATAATGGTTGAAGTGTATCCTCAAAGTGTATCCTCATCAATTCAAGATCACCTGGTCCCCAGTTTTTCCCATGCTGGTGGAGAGCAGATAGGAAAAAAGTGACTATAAGGAGGTGGACACAACAAAGCTGGTCTTCATTTTCTCACCAGCTGCTCTACATAATTATTAGCAAAGAGAGGAAGGTGAATGGGGTTATGTTGAGGAATATATGTCGTATTGGGCCAAATTTAACATCTCATATATTATGGTACTCACCTGCAAGTCTCTTCCTAACTTCAGGAAAGCTACTTTAATTTTTCCTTGAAATGAAGTACCATTCAAATCAACTATGTTGGCTATCTAAAACAATTACACATCTTCTTAAGAATAGTTTTACTGGAAAAATGGTAAAAAGGAGAATGCAAAGAGTGCATACAACCATTTTGACCACAAAAGAACAACTAGAATTTCATTACTTGTAGACTGCACAAATTGAGAGGAGTGAAAGGAATTATGTGGACTCATGTAACGACAAGATGGACGTAAACTCAGGTGGAAACACAGAGACCAAGAGAAGAAGGAAATTTCAAGAGACTTCCAACAAGTCCCATCAGAAGTTAGGATGCTAGTAGGGAAATAAGGAGACCGAAAGAATAAAATGTTGTCTTTAGAGAATGGGATATTGAAGTTTAGGATTTCAAAGACGAAGAGGTTTTTAGGGCAAAGTTGTCTGGAGAGTGGTTATGGGAATATGGTGCTAAAAAAAGATAATGATAATAATGATAATGTTTATATTGCACTGTTCAGAGCATGACTCCAAGGTATTCACATATATCAACCCATCTAACCGTTTCAACAACCTTAGAAAGTACTATTATTTTCTCTATCTTATCGATTAGCAGTAGATTTGCATACTTGACTGTTTTTTCTGAAGTTTTGAAAATCAGTTTCCATTTGATGATACTCTGTGTGAGGATATGAGGAGAGTTTGGAAAGATGGAAATCTCAATTTTGTCCAAATCAACTTGTTCTCCAGTCTAGTCAAACTTCCTCAGTCCAGAAAAATCTTACCACACTCAGTTCTATCCCATTTTTTGGGAAGAAGCCATGAAGAAGAAATTTAAAAATGAAAAGTTGGATACATCTTTATCCTACTTCAATCATCTTTTCACTTTGACATTAGTGATCATAGATTTTATGCCCTTCTTGAAAGCTGTTGTTTGCTGTAATATGCTTGCCCTTCTGTTATGGCTATATTGTGCTGGGTATCATGGAAAACTTGAGGCTCTGTCCTTGAAACAATTAAATATTCTGTTGGTAGCAGATGAATGCATGAAATATCCAGGGAAAATTCACAAACAATGCATAGCCTTGTTGCTGCAGTTCCCTGACCAGCTTTTCCAATTATAAAATCTATTTTCTTACACAGAATAGCAATTTTGTGAATACATTCACTTTAGAATGCAAGAAAATCTAATCTTTCAAAATCTCTCACTAAGCTTTCAATTTTTGCACTTAAATGGTAATCTAACATTGCAGCTATACCAATAACAATACTTTGCATCATTTTAGAATAATCTCTTTCTGGTTCCAATTTACCTTCCCAGTCTGGCCTTCATTCTTCTGCTGTAGCAACCAAAACTGGTCTAGTTTTTTGTACCTGAAATTTCCAGCCTTTATATCTTAAACACTGAGCTGCATCTCATTCAAATCTTACCCATCCTTTACTGCTCAAATACCACAACCTTCTTAACTTTTTGCTGCTTATACCACCTGGAAGTGACCACTTCTCTGAATTTGGTCATTTATTTGTTCAAACAACATTTATTAAGTTATGTCACATACATTATATTAGAGATAAGCACAAATTACCATGGGAAATCTAAAAAATGTTTCTCTTAGGACTTGATGTGGGATAAAGCAGAGAGTGGATGAAGATAAGACTAGAGATGTAGAAATAAACAATATCATAAAGTGTATTATGCTCTCTGCTAAGGAATTTAGATTTTTATCTTGTGTACTGTTGCTGTAAAAATTTGTATTTTCAAAGGGACTATGCTGTCTCATATTAAAATTACTGGAGTTTATACCTTATTTTCCTCCTGAATTACAAGGTCCTTAAGGACAGAGACTGGGTCTTATTCATCATTACATGTCCTACATGACTTTCAAAGTCCACCTAGGTCATGCATTTTGTCAAATGGAGCACTACATTATATATTGAAATCCATAGAGATAATAGAGATCTATCTCCCTTGAGAATCTCACTGAAGCTTTGGAGAGCTAATGGGAACAATGGTTAAGTAAACACTTGAAATTAATACATCCAAATGTATTCACATAGATTCTATGTAAATTTTGCTTAATGTCAAGTCAAGGAAGTCCAGCAAACATGATTGGTACAAGTTGCCTTAGCAATGTGGATTCACCCATGTCACTCATGTATAGGGTTTTCAACAATAATTAGTGTATTAAAACGAGCCCTTAATAAGATAGAATGTGTTCAACCTAATGTTGCCATGAGAACTCGCCTTTCAAATTTTCATAAATGTAATTTTATCACATTTACTGAAAGTTAAATTATTATTTTTCATAATACCTCTTGCATATGGGGAGGGTATTTTTGAATTGTCATATAAACAGAACATCACTTACTCTCACAGTAGCATTATCTAGAACAGAAATTAGAAGATTGATGTTTTCTTTGTGTTTGGAAAATAAAGGGTAAAGAAGTGATTATTAGAGTGGGAAAACCACTGTCCCCATCTGTGCCTGGGACATGCAGTCTAAGCCTGAAGAGTGCATATTAATAATACGAGTCCTGATGGAAAGAGCACTGCAGAAGACAAAAGTAATGTACAAAGCCCTGTGCTCTTATTTGCATGGTGGAGAACACATAGCAGGCTAGGTCAAACATTCCCCAAGAACTGCGACTATGAGTCTACTAGATAGGCTCATAACCATAGAGAAGTCTTAACTAGAAACTGATGCTTGGGAAGGCATGAAAGATGAATTCTGGCCATGACTTCAGGATCCAACCTGCAATTAAATATTGTAGTCTGTGATTTCCTTGAGTTACAGGAGTTTGGCTTCATACTACTTCCTCTGGGTGCATCTGCATCATTCAAAATGAATTATTCTTTAAAAAGGCATAAAGAAATGCCACCAGGATAATAATTTCACATTTTTTTGAAATAACTAATTACTGTGTTCAGTATAGGGAAGTTCAAGTTAAAATAAATGTTGCACCTGAAGCCAATTAGAAGCAAGACATGATTATTTTCTTACTATTTAAATGTAATTTTGAAAACCACAAAGGGGATATTTAGATGGCAATAAATGCATCGTAAAGTCTTCTTCCCTGACTACAAAGCAATCTGCTGTGTTAGAAGCAGGACTAGAAAAACAATTGAGATGCTGACAAGAGTAGCAGGCAAAATAAGGGCTTGTTTAGAGCAGAATATCTAAATCAATATTGTGCTTTAATCTAATTAACACATACTTCGATATTGCCAGGTAGGATTTATTAGTACAAAGCATAATAATTCCATCAGTCAAACTTGTAAGTAGTGTTAAATTAAGGGCAGGTGAGCCTTGATAGTTACATGTACATTTCTGTGGATTTGCCAAGTCCTCAAAAATTCAACAGTATGATCATATTGAATATTAAAAGAAAAATAATGCCAGTTTGATAAGATACTAAAATAATGCTGTCCTCAAAAACTGACTGGCAAAAGTGGACTTTATTTTCCAGTATCACTGTGAATTAGGATGAGCTCATTCTTAGCCTACAGATGGGAGTAACCTAGCCAAACCTTGGAAATGGACCACACTTGTCTACCAAGAGATTGTTAGAGGACCCCAAGCCTGGCCAGAGAAGATGAACGAGGGCAGGTTCAGGGCCATAACTAAGCAGGGTCAGTGTGATGGTCTCAGACAATGAAAGAGAGCCCATGGAAAGCTCTCGTTCCAATGGGAGTTTACAGGATGCCAATCAAGTAAGCACAGCCTGTCCTAGTTTGGGTGCTATTTTAAAAAGCTTTGCTTACCTAGCTAGGGCACGAAGATAAGGACTCAATGTACAGATTGGGCCCATCTGGTAAATATTACTCCTTTAATTCTACCTAAAGGGAGTTCTTTTCATGTTAAATTTCATAAAGACACATATGAAAATACTTTAAAGGAATCCAATCCATATTATGTATTTATTTTTATTAGTTTATATTTACATACAGTATTTCCCTAAAACCTTGAGCTTTTTCCAGATAATTTAACATAATATCCAGTTAACTACAGTGCAATTAGGTATCCCTGAGTCGGGAAGAAAGGGCAATAGCTAGCTTCTTGAAGATTCATGAAAGACTGGGACCTTTCATATTTACATTTCCTATTCTCAGCTTCAGGAGCTCCATGCTGATGAAAGAGAGAAGGGTAATCCTATTTCCAGGACCACTGTTGTTTCTCTTACTAATGATAGTTACACAAATCATCACAATGCTGAAAACAGGAAGAGACTCAGCTGTATAACTTCTGTGAGAATGGGTCCTCCTCTAAAAGTAGTGGGATTCATTTCAGAAGTATGACACTTATAAATTGGGGCTTATTATTCTGTGTTCCAATGAAGCTCAAATATACTTGACCCTTCCTTCTATGAAAGCCCTTTCCTCTAAGGACACCAGAGCGGCCTGATTGGAGATTCTAATGATCTTTTCTACCTGGGTAAGTTTTTGATGTTGAGCAGTTTAATGCCCACTGTCTTTCCCGTCCCTCCATTCCCTAAAGGGAGTACCCTTGCTTGCTGGGCTTGGAACCACTAATGAGCTATTGGTCAATATAATTAATTAGGAAGCATAGAACTTAACTGCATTCTAACTAATCAGTAGGAATGCTTGCTATATATGTGTATATGTATATACTCATATACACATATTCAGACCCAGAGCGAGATACATACATATATACATATATATATACACACACGTATATGTGTGTGTGTATATATATATATATGCATATATGTATGTATGTATCTCGCTCTGGGTCTGAATATGTATATCAACATGGCATAGATATATGCTCATAATCAAATATTTTATGTCTCTAAATATGCATCAGAATGTACTCAAGCTATAAATAATGCCATTTACTTTATTAAAATGATTATTAGATAACAATACCTTATGAATAATAAGATTTTTATCAAGCAATATACTGTGAACTCTTGCTAGAGGCACAAGCATTGAATCTAGATTGACATCTACAAATATGATATGGCTAAATTAGAGGCTCTTGAGAAATGGGGTGCAGGGTTTCATGCATAGCCTTGTTCTTATGTCCTCTTCTTTGTCCCATTCAACTCTTTCTTTACAGTTTTTGCTCAGCTTGTCTTGTTTTTCAATATTTTGTTTGCTCAGGGTTGTCCCTAGATAGAAATGTGAATCTAGCCTTTTTCTTTGGCCCCCTTTTCCCTTCATTCTTACCTTAAATCAGCTCATCTGGATGACCTTAGTTCTCAGGCTGCCCTCACTGTAAGATCACCCAAGCTTGGTACATTGGAGCTCTGGCTAATGTCCAAGGCAACTGCTAAGCTATTAAAAGTCACCCATTCTAGGCCAGGTGTGGTGGCTCATGTCTATAATCTCAACACTTTGGGAGGTTAAAGCTGGAGGATTGCTTGAGCCTGTGAGTTTGAGACCAGCCTGGATAACACAGTCAGACCCTGTCTCTATTTAAAAAAAAAAAAAAAAGAAGGCACCCATTCTAAATCCTATTCTCGCAGGGATCTAAATTCCTAGTGAAGGTGACAGCGTGCTGGCAGCCCTCACAGCCCTCGCTTACTACCTGTGCCCACTCTGGCTGCACTTGAGGAGCCCTTCAGCCCACCACTGCACTGTGGGAGCCCCTCTCTGGGCTGGCTGAGGCCGGAGCTGGCTCCCTTTGCTTGGGGGTAGCTGTAGAGAGAGAGGCACCAGCGGGAACCAGGGCTATGCACGTCGTTTGCAGGCCAGCGTGAGTTCCAGGTGAGCGTGGGCTCAGTGGCCTGCACTCTGAGCAGCCAGCTGGCGCAGCCAGCCCGGGGCAGTGAGGGACTTAGCACCCGGGCCAGCAGCTGTGGAGGGTGTGCCGGGTCCCCCAGCAGTGCCGGCCTGCCTGGCACTGCACTCAAACTCTCAGCTGCCTCCCGGCGTGGCAGGGTTTGGGACCTGCAGCCCACCATGCCCAAGCCTCCCCACTGCCGTGAGCTTCTGCGTGTCCCCAGCCTCCCCGAAGAACACCGCCCTCTGCTCCGCGCACCCAGTCCTGTCGACTGCCCAAGGGCTGAGGAGTGCGGGCACACGGCGCCGCCGGGACTGGCAGGCAGCTCCGCCTGTGGCCCTGGTGCGGTATCCACTAGGTGAAGCCAGCTGGGCTCCTGAGTCTAGTGGGGACTTGGAGAACCTTCATGTCTAGCTAAGGGATTGTAAATACACCAATCAGCACTCTGTGTCTAGCTCAAGGTTTGTAAACACACCACTCAGCACCCTGTGTCTAGCTAATCTAGTGGGGACTTAGAGAACTTTTGTGTCCAGCTCAGGGATTATAAATGCACCAATTAGCACCCTGTCAAAATGGACCAACCAGCTCTCTGTAAAACAGACCAATCAGCTCTCTGTTTAATGGACCAATCAGCAGGATGTGGGTGGGGCCAGATAAGGGAATAAAAGGAGGCTGCCCAAGCCAGCAGTGGCAACCCCCTCCGGTCCCCTTCTGTGCTGTGGAAGCTTTGTTCTTTCACTCTTTGCAATAAATCTTGCTGCTGTTCAGTCTGTAGCTTCACTCCTGAGGCCAGCGAGACCACGAGCCCACCGGTAGGAATGACCAAGTCCAGACGGGAGGAACAACTCCAGACGGGCCGCCTTAAGAGCTGTAACACTCACCGCGCAGGTCTACAGCTTCACTCCTGAAGCCAGCGAGACCACGAACCCATCAGAAGGAAGAAACTCCGGACATACCATATGTAAGAACTGTAACACTCAATGCGAGGCTCCGTGGCTTCATTCGTGAAGTCAGACCAAGAACCCACCAATTCTGGACACACTAGCGATCTGTGCTTCTGTGGCCTTGAGGACTTCTTTAATAGAAGCTTTCAGAAGAGCATGCTCTCAGTAAAAGAACTGAACTAAACAGTGAGAAATACATGAAGGCAGAAATTTTTGTGTGTCATAAATACACATAACTAGCTGCATTTTTAAATAAGTAGCTCCCAGATGCCTTCTGTCTCATCCATACAAAAATTGCTGCCCCTCTTTAAAGAATGTTTTAAAAATTGGTGTTATTTTTTTAAAACCTCAAATTTATTTTTATAATCTGTTTGATTCTGTATTCCACAAAGTCCCATCTAGACCTCAGTTCCTTCCATGTACTGAATGAAGAGAAGAAAAACGACGCTGCTTAAAGGAATTAGTCAATGAAAACCAATTCCACAGAACTTTGCACCTTGTGAACCTCCAAGCTCTTGTGCACAGCACATAAAGACAATTCCTATTGAATTGCCATGTGTTCATGAATTTTTAGGTAACTTTTAGCCAGGCAAAAGAAAACCAGTGATGTGGGGTGACATCACAACCTCCATAAGCTCCAAACGAAACAATTTTCAGCTCTCCTTGGGCACGCTTACCATGACTCCACACTCCTGCCAATATGTTGTCATCTGATGATCTAATCAGTGGTTATGGTTTTTAGAAGAAACATCCAGTATCTATCAGAGCTACTTTAAATGAATTATTATGGTATATTCATATTTTATCCTAAGCACCATATTAACGGAAATTTATACAATAACTATAAAATATAGAATGGAGTTTTCAGGGAACAATTATTATAGTATTAAAACAAAGATTTTCCTTGCACTAAAGGATTGACTCTAGTAATATCTTCAAGCTGTCACTGTTTGTTGATGGCAGAATGTTTTAATCACAGCTCCAGAAATGTTATTACCTTTAATTTAGAAACTACAATATGTATCTTTTGTCCGTGGATTGTATCAGTTGCTTATGTTTTAAGAACATAATTGCTAACTTAAAAAACTAATGAAAATGTGGAAACATTAGGAATGTTGCAGAACCTGTCAACAGAATGCTTCTTCAAGTTATTGGTGCACATACAGCAATAATCACATAAATAAAAAGAATCAAGCTGCTTTTTGAGAGTTAAATTCCTAACATCTCTGGGATATGATTAGCCATCTCTAGGAATAGACCAAAGTGTGTCTATAAATACGTGACTGAAAAGATTGGGAACCCAAAATTTCAATCAAGATGATTAGGAATAGCAATCTTTGGGAGGCAAAACTTCATTGTGTCTTCAATTTGTTAAGTAGAAAACTAGTCAATATCACTACGGAATTTGAAGAAAGACTTTCTTATCAGAAATAGGGTGGTCAATATAGCTGATAAAACAGGAAGCTTGCTAAAGATATAACAAGTATCAACTGGTAGTAGTTGAAGCTCTTTCATGAAGTAAATCATTCAGGCTACATTAACTTAAGTCACTTAAATGTTCAAATACCATAACTAACTCTTTTTCCTCTCATTCTACTTATTTCATTTTCCATATATCTTATAAATGCTCTAAATGCCAAGACAAGAATTTTTTCTTTCGTTTATTCACCCTCTTATACATTCATGCAACAAATATTTATTGCCAAACTCTTCCATATTCTTTTCTGGATTGCGAGAAGAACCTCTACTTTTATTTGTCAGAATCTCTTTTTCCATGATTTTGGCTTAGAGTCTACCAATAAGACACATGCTCATGCGATTTGGAAAGCCGGAGAGAGGGAGAAGTCATTATTCTCCAGTGGCAGCAGTTTCCAGGAGCCTCACAGGTGCAGAGCAGAAGTAAAGTTCACAGGTGGGCTGGTAAGAGTAAGCCACTTTGGTGCTGCAGGTTGCTGATGCTGGTGTCAGTGACTTTACTAACCCCCACCTCCTCCAGCTCTTATAATGGTGTATGCATTCTAATTTCTGTATTAAAATACTTCCTCTTTAGAATTTTTAGGGAAGCTTCTATGTTCTCTACCAAATCCTAACTGATATGAGTATGGTTTAAATTTTTTTGGCTTTAAATGTATTATTTATTTTTCAGGGAAAATTATTAGTCTAGATGAATATTGCATATAATCAGGGTGGATTTTTCTCCCTAAAATACTCTCACTTTTAACAGTTGCCATAAAAACAAAGCTATATGTTGAAGAAAAGCAGATAAAAGTCTTTTTTATTTATTTTTTCTTTTGTCTGTGGCTTTTACAAATCCCAGTTGATACAGAATCATGTCATCTACAAACGGATAGTTTAACTTCCTCTCTTCCTATTTGAATGCCTTCATTTCTTTCTCTTGCCTGATTGCTCTAGCCAGGACTTCAAATATGATGTTGAATAGGAGCGGTGAGAGAGGGCATCCTTGTCTTGTCCCAGTTTTCAAGGAGAATGCTTCCAGCTTTTGCCTATCCAACATGATGTTGGATGTGGGTTTGTCAAAGATGGCTATTATTACTTTGAAGTATGTGCCTTCAATCCCTAGTTTATTGAGTGTTTTTAACATAAAGGAATATTGGATTTTATCAAAAGCCTTTTCTGCATCTATTGAGATAATCATGTGGTTTTTGGTTTTAGTTCTGTTTATGTGATGAATCACATTTGTTGATTTGTGTATGTTGAGCCAACCTTGCATCCCAGAGATTAAGCCTACTTGATCATGGTAAATCAGCTTTTTGATGTACTAATGGATTCAGTTTGCTAGTATTTTGTTGAGGATTTTTGCATCTGTGTTCATCAAGAGTTTGGCCTGAAGTTTTCTTTTTTGTTTTATCTTTGCCAGGTTTTGTTATCAGCACGAGCTTGCCTTATAGAATGAGTTAGAGAGGAGTCCTTCCTCTTCAGTTGGGTGGGTTTTTTTTTTTTTTTTTTTTTTTTCTGACAGAGTCTTGCTCTGTCACCCAGGCTGGGGTACAATGGCACAATCTCGGCTCACTGCAACCTCCACCTCCTGAGTTCAAGCAATTCTCCTGCCTCAGCCTCCTCAGTAGCTGGGATTGCAGGCGTCTGTCAACATGCTTGGCTAATTTTTGTATTTTTAGTAGAGACGGGATTTTACCGTGTTGGTCAGGCTGGTTTCGAACTCCTGACCTCAGGTGATGCACCTACCTTGGCTTCCCAAAGTGTTGGGATTACAGGCATGAGCTACCGTGCCCTGCCCTTCCTCTTCAATTTTATAGTAGTTTCAGTAGCAGTGGTACCAGCTCTTCTTTATACATCTGGTAGAATGCAGTTAATCCATCTGGTACTGGGCTTTATTTGTTTAGTAGGCTTTTGGGCTTTTTATTACTGATTCAATTTCTTAAGTAGTTATTGGCCTCTTCAGGGATTCAATTTCTTCCCTGGCTCAGTCTTTGGAGATTGCATGTGTCCAGAAATTTATCCATTTCTTCTGTATTTTCTAATTTGTGTGCATAGACGTGTTCATGGTAGTCTGATTTTTTTTTTTATTTCTGTGTGGTCAATAGTAATGTCTGTTTATCATTTCTAATTGTGTTTATTTGGATTGTCTTTCTCTTTTTATTAGTCTAGCTAGCAGTCTGTCTTACTAACTCTTCAAAAAACTCCTAGATTTGTTGATCTTTTGTATGGTTTGTGTCTCAATCTCCTTCATTTCAGCACTGATTTTCGTTATTTCTTGTCTTCTGCTTGCTTTGGGGTTAGTTTGCTCTTGCTTCTCTAGTTCTTCTAGTTGTGATGTTGGGTTGTTAATTTGAGCTCTTTCTAAGTTTTTGATGTGGGTGTTTAGTGCTCTAAATTTCCCTCTTAACACTGCCTTAGCTGTGTCCCAGATATTCTGGTATGTTGTATCTTTATTCTCATTAGTTTCAAGGAATTTCTTGATTTTTACCTTAATTTCTTTATTTACCCAAAAGTCATTCAGGAGCAGGTTGTTTAACTTCCATGTAATGGTATCGTTTTGAGCCATTTTCTTAGTATTGATTTCTATTTTTATTTTGCTGTGGTCTGCGAGTATGGTTGGTATGATTTCGGTTTTTTGAATTTGCTGAGTATTGTTTTATGTTCAATTATGTGGTTGATTTTAGAGTGTGTGACATGTGGCAATGAGAAGAATGAATATCCTGTTGTTTTGGGGTGAAGAGTTCTATAGATGTCTATTAGGTCTGTTTGGTCAAGTGTTGAGTCCAGGTCCTGAATATCTTTGTTAATTTTCTGTCTCAATGATCTGTCTAATACTGTCAGTGGGAGAGTAAAGTCTTCCACTTTTACCCCATAGTCTCTGCCCAAAAGCTACTTAATCTGATAAACAACTTTAGCAAAGTTCCAGGATGCAAAATTGATGTACAAAACACACTAGAATTCCTATACACCAACAACATCCAAGCTGAGAGCCAAATCAGGACCACAATTGCTACAAAAAGAATAAAATATCTAGGTGTAAAGCTAACTAAGGAGGTGAAAGATCTCTACAATGAGAATTACAAAACACTACTCAAAGAAGTCAGAGATAATACAAACAAATAGAAAAACATTCCATTTTCATGGATAGGAAGAATCAATATTGTTAAAATGACCATACTGCCCAAAGCAATTTACAGGTTCAATGCCATTTCTACAAAACTACCAACAATATTCTTCACAGAACTAGAAGAAAATATTTTTAAATTCATGTGGAACCAAAGATAAGCCCAAATAGCCATGGCAATCTTAAGCTAAAAAAACAAAGCTGGAGGCATCAGGTTACCCAACTTCAAACTATATTCTACAAACAGCATGATACTGGTACAAAAACAGACACATAGACCAATGGAACAGAATAGAGAGCCCAGTTATAGTGCTACATACCTAAAAACATCTGATCTTTGACAAAGCTGACAAAAACAAGCAATGGAGAAAGGACTCAGAATTCAATAAATAGTGCTGGGATAACTGGCTAGCCATTTGCGGAAGATTGAAACTGGACCCCTTCCCTACACTATAAACAAAAATGAACTCAAGATGGATTAAAGACTTAAACGTAAAACCTCAAACTATACAAACCTTGGTTTGCATTTCTCTAATGACCAGTGATGATGAGCATTTTTTCATGTGTTTGTTTGTTGGCTGCATAAATGTCTTTTTTTGAGAAATGTCTGTTCATATCCTTTAATTTAGAAAATAACATTCTGGACATAGGACCTTGCAAAGATTTCATGACAAAGACACCAAAAGTAATTGCAACAAAAACAAAGATTGACAAATGGGATCTAATTAAACTTAAGAGCTTCTGCAGAGCAAAAGAAACTATCAACAGAGTAAATAGTTATCCTACAGAATGGGAGAATGTATTTGCAAACTATGCATCCGACGAAGGTCTAATATCCAGATTCAATAAGTAATGTAAACAAATTTATAGGAAAAAACAAGCAACCTCACTAAAAAGTGGGCAAAGGACATGAACAAACATTTTTCAAAAGATATACATGCGGCCAACACGCATAAAAAGTTATCAACATCACTAATCATTAGAGAACTGCAAATCAAAACCACAATGAGATGTCATCTCATAACAGTCAGAATTACTATTATGAAATAGTCAAAAAATAACAGATGTTGGTCAGGTTGCAGAGAAAAAGGAACATTTATACACTGCTGGTAGGAGTGTAAATTAGTTCATCCATTGTGCAAAGCTCTGTGGTGATTCCTCAAAGAACTTAGAATTGCCATTCAACCCAGCAATCCCATTATTGGATATATACCCAAAGGAATATAAATTGTTCTACCATAAAGATGCATGCCTGCATATGTTCATCACAGCACTATTCATAATAGCAAAGACATGGAATCAACCTGAATGTTCATCAGTGGTAGACAGGACAAATAAAATGTGATACCATACACACCATGGAATATTATATGGCCATAAAATGAATGAGATCACGTCCTTTGCAGCAACATGGATAGAGCCAAAGGCCATCATCCTAAGCAAACTAATGCAGTAACAGCAAAGCAAATGTGACATGTTCTCACTTACAAGTAAGAGCTAAACAACGAGAACACATGAACAATATGAGGTGAACAACAGACTCTGGGTCCTACTTGGAGTGGAGGGTGGGAGGAGGGAGAGGATCAGAAAAAGTACCTACCAGGTACTATACTTGTTACCTGGGTGATGAAATAGTATGTACACCAAACCCCCGGGCCATGTAGTGTACCAATATAACAAACCTGCACATGTACCCCTTCATTGAAAATAAAAGTTAAAAATAAATATATACATACATACATACATAAAACTATACCAATTGAATCAAATTCATTCATGATGCTTAAAGGTTAGGGCAGATAAGGATACATTAAATTTAAAATGGTGTTTATTATACCTTCACCCATTTTTGTTTTAAAAATTTCTTTTAAAAGAAGTGAGAATATTCCCTTAAGTATGTTACTTGTGTAATTCTCTGCCACAAGTTACAGAGAAGTTTCTAGCATTCCAGAAATAATTTAATGGCTTCTCTTAAGAGTCCAGAATTCTCTATCAGGTATTTTTATCCCAAGCATGTCTTTATAATTTCAAGCTGTAAGTTGACTTTTTTTCCCATCACGTTCTAGGATTTGTCTATCCAGCTTGGATGATTTTTTTGGTTTGTTTGTTTGTTTTGTTTTGGGGTGGGGGAGAGAAGTTTGAAATTTCAATCTTTTTTTTTTCCAGGGAAAATGGCAACATAATCAGACATCATTATTACTCTAGACTCATTTCCCATATTTAGAGATACCATAGATGGGATTAATGATGATCATTTAGGAAGAAAGGTTGAAGTAGACAAGATCTGATGAGGATGTGATAATCAGAGTGTGCAGATGGGTAGAAATTCTACGGGAGAAAACGCCCCATTAGCAGCTTAGCAATTAAATTCATTTCTCTTAAGAGCAGATGTGGAATATTCCTTATTGCATATAGTGCATGTTTGAAAGAACATGTAGGGACAAGCAGTTGGGGGCAGTTGTTTTCTAAGTCATATATGAAAATTAATTAATTGTGGAAGATCTATTTTGGATTTTTCATTTTGTTCAGAAAAGGCTTTAACTTTCATTCTCTGATAGCAGAGCTCTTGGGAATTTTTTTTTTTTTTTTTTTTTTTTTTGGCTCTCTCACTAAGATTAAAATAAGTTCTACCATTAAAGCTCTTTCCCCATCTGACCATACAAAGAAAGTAAGGAGCACAACCTTGCTGGAGTGGTTGACCAGATTATAATGAAGGTGACCACAGGTCAGGAAAAGTCTTTGCTCATTATCAAAAATCTCTTCGACTTTTTATTTCCGAGCTCTTTGAAAATGCTAAGTCAAAGTGTTAGGTTCATGCGACTTCCAAAATGTGTTGTGCTAAGATGAGCCGAGAACTCTTCCTGCTGTCATGTATATTCTCCAAACCAATCGCTCGTCAGGTGTGTTGCTTACCATTTATTATGGATCTCCATTATCATTTCTCTTCAGATGACTAAATACAGCACCATTACTTACAGGCTCTCACATCCAGTTGGCCTCTATTCCAATTTAATGCTCCTGTTGGTCTGGATTTTAAACAGTCTTGTTTGTAATTTCTGAAGTCTATCAGTCTGAGGAGGAAAACTGTGACTGATGTGCAAATTGTGTACTGCATTATGCTTTGCATTATTCATTTTCATTATTCACACCATGGTGCATTTCTTGGCAGAAGCAGAGAATTTTGAAAAACTACATTCCCAGTGGTGTGGGTGGCTATTTGAAACATACAGTGATTTTCCTACTTTGATTTCATTAGGGCTCATCTATTTCTGGTTTGTGGTCCTGTTGACCTACGTGGGTTGGCATAGCTAATAGTAAATATAAGGGGAAAAGAGAAAAAGGCTTTTTAGTGAATCTCAAAAAATAAGCAACTAGTTTTGAGACTACAGTGTGTTGAGGGCAAACCCTCGCCTGTGACATGAGTTCCTTTCATTGATGAAAATAACATTGACTCCAATACTCCAGTACTCAGTTAGCATAGAGCTTTCATTTGTTTTTCTTCAGCTTTAGAGAATGGTTGACTAAAGGTCTGAGGTGTGAGAATGTTACATTGTGAGCAACTCTGCCTTCCTTGTGAGTTGTGGGGTAATTTGGGGGCTAACCCATTTCCACGTGGAAATGTTCAAGCTTTTTGTTTTGCGTTTCTTAACACTGTTCTTCTACTCTTCATTTTTGTGAAAATATTTTAGTTACAGATACATTTCTTTTGGTTAAATGCTACAGATACCTGAATCAGTCCCACTGACGCTAATTAAAGTGCAGAAGAATCAATGCTACAGTTCTTTCTTCTGTTGCAGAATTTTATATTGATGATTATTTCAGGATTGCCATGGCCTCAAATCATCTAGCTTTTTGTAGTTCCCTTTGATTTTTTAGCTTCAGTACAGAAAAGATCAATTTCCTCTCTTTGAGGGCTCATGTTTTCCTGGAGGTCACCTTAAACCACCTTTGGCTTTCACTTTAATCACAGCATACTTTCCACTGTTCCTGGATTGCTTTTCTTTCTTTCCGTGAATATTTATCATCTTTCAAATTATTGCAGACCTCTGTCTAGCTCATCATGCTACCTCTTTGCCAAAAGGAGTATACCTGTATCCTCAATGGAAGGTACTGCACAGAAGCATGTTTTCCACAGAAATCCAGATGCAAAATAAATATTTCATTGGAGAAAACTAGCCTAATATGACTACCTTATGGGAGGTGATTTCATCAATTTAATGAAGACATTTTTGGTATGAACTATGAGCCTGGCATTGTGTTAGGTGCTGAGAAGCAGAGATAACTAAGGCCCTATTTCTGCCATCATAGAGCATCAGATCACTGTGGTTCAACTTTTATGCAACAAAGGTTTGAGTTGCTTTTCAGTTGCCATGGCCCATCAGAAAGAAGCTCTTCTGCCGGGCGCGGTGGCTCACGCTTGTAATCCCAGCACTTTGGGAGGCCGAGGCGGGCGGATCACAAGGTCAGGAGATCGAGACCATGGTGAAACCCCGTCTCTACTAAAAATACAAAAAATTAGCCGGGCGTGGTGGTGGGCGCCTGTAGTCCCAGCTACTCGGAGAGGCTGAGGCAGGAGAATGGCGTGAACCCGGGAGGCGGAGCTTGCAGTGAGCCGAGATCGCGCCACTGCACTCCAGCCTGGGCGACAGAGCGAGACTCCGTCTCAAAAAAAAAAAAAAGAAGCTCTTCTAAGCTGAGAATGCTCAGCTGAGCCAAGTGTGCAAACCACAGGTGGAACCTATGTGCTCAGACCCAGGAATGGGACTGATTTAGGAAGTAGACACTATGTGGTGGGTTACAAGGGCCAATCAGATTGAGCCCTGGAGTCACCTGTTGGCAGGATCTAGTCCGAGTATGCCTCCTGGTATCACCCAATGGCAATATCCAATCTGATTATGCCTCATCACCCACTGTTATAAAACCTGCCCCAACCCCCAGCTTGGGGAGACAGATTTGAGCATTTCCTCCTATCTCCTTGCCACTCAGCTCACAATAAACTTTTCTTGCTGCAAAACTCCCATGCTTTGGTGTTTGGCTTTCTGCTGTGCATGGGCAAACAACAGACGCAGTCTGGTATGCTAAATAAAGGAGAAAAACACCAAAATGGAGCAATCATGGAATATAATAGTTCTGCAGTAATGTGTGTACTGAGTATCCTGAGAATAGAGAAGAGTCTACTCTGTCTGACATTCCTTTAACTGGATGGCCAATGGTAGTTTGAGACAATCCCACCATAATTAGCCTAAAATATGAATATCCAAGGTCACATAAAATAACTACTCAATTTCAGGTATAAATGTCCTATGTACAATCTCTTTGCTTTTAATGACTGTGAGGCATATCGGCATGTGATTTTTTGTTTTTTTTTAGATGGAGTTTTACTGTGTTTGCCCAGGCTGGAGTGCAATGGCATGATGTTGGCTCACTGCAACCTCTGCCTTCCAGGTTTAAGTGAGTCTCCTGCCTCAGCCTCCCAAGTAGCTGGGATTACAAGCGCCTGCCACCATGCCCAGCTAATTATTATTATTATTTAGTAGAGATGGGCTTTCACCATGTTGGCCAGGCTGGTCTCAAACTCCTGACCTCAGGTGATCTGCCTGCCTTGGCCTCCCAAAGTGCTAGAATTACAGGCGTGAGCCACCGTGCCTGGCCCAGCATGTGATTTTTAAAATGACACTCTTCTTAAAAAGTTCATGGGTTTAAACAAATTGATATTCTCATCTCTAAAGACTAACAGGTAAAAAATACTAACTGTATGCAATTTGAAGTTAAAAAAAAAAAAAGGTGGGCTATGAGAAGTGTTGAAGACCCAAGAAAATGAAGGCATGAAAGAGGCATTTTATTGTTTATCCTGTCAAGTGTATTGGCATAACATATTTTTTAACAGCAACAACTAAACAGTGTCCACATTAAGTCCTTTTCTGACAGTATATTTACATGAATGTGGCAGCTAAGATAAGAGGAAGAGAGAGGCTAAAAAATTAAATAGATCTTTGTCTATTTTACAATTTTGCCTAGGGCCAACCCTGTTTCCTAAATATAAATGACTTGGACTTCACATCTTGTTGATTGAAAAAATTACGTTGTAATGTGACATTATTTTAAAAATGGTGTAAATAGAATAAGTGTTTATATAGTTGATAAAATTTCAGTCTCACATGTGATATAAAACACACGTGTCGTATAAATAAATGCACAAAGTGATGCTGAGAAGGTAATTCTCCAAAATGCAGCAGCAATTACTTTTTTGTTGGGGATGGGGAGCTTTTTATTTTCTTCGTTAAACTTTTATTTTCCTTGAATTCAAAAAAATCATTCAAATGCAACATTATACACTAGGCATTGGCACTATTATCTGAATATACAAAGTACAGCCAAAGCATATGTAGTTTTTCCCTCACCAACATATATCATTGTTTTTATTTCTTCTAAAAAAAAAAAAAAAGGGGATACAAGTGCAGAACATGCAGGTTTGTTACATAGGTATACATGTGCCATAGTCGTTTGCTGCACCTACTGACCTGTCCTTTAAGTTCCCTCCCCTCACCTCCCACCCCTCAACAGGCCCTGATGTGTGTTGTTCCCCTCTCTGTGTCCACGTGGTCTCATTGTTGAACTCCCACTTATGAAAACGTGATGTTTGGTTTGTGTTCCTGTGCTAAGGATGATGACTTCCATCTTCATACATGTCCCTGCAAAGGACATGATCTCATTCCTTTTTATGGCTGCATAGTATTCCATGGTATATATGGACGACATTTTCTTTATCCAGTCTATCATTGATGGGCATTTGGGTTGGTTCCAAGGCTTTGCTATTGTGAACAGTGCTGCAGTAAACATACTTGTGCATGTGTCTTTATAGTAGTATGATTTATATTCCTTTGGTTTTATACTCAGTAATGAGATTGCTGGGTCAAATGGTATTTCTGGTTTTAGATCCTTGAGGAATTGGCACACTGTCTTCCACAATGGCTGAACTAATTTACGTTCCCACCAACAGTGTAAAAGCGTTCCCATTTCTCCATAGCCTTGCCAGTTTCTATTGTTTCCTGACTTCTTAATAATCACCTTTCTGACAGGTGTGAGATAGTATCTCATTGTGGTTTTGATTTGCATTTCTCTGACGATCAGTGATATTGAGCTTTTTTAATATAACAAACATATATCATTTTTAACAACCAAGAATAACAATACAATTGGATAGATGGAAAAATAGAGCAATACTAATTTTTTAAACTCGAAGAGATTTAATATAATCTGGGGACGCCTAAAAAATAAATATTTGAAGGAGATCGAGACCACCCTGACTAACACAGTGAAACCCCGTTTCGACTAAAAATACAAAAAATTAGCCGGGCGTGGTGGCAGGCACCTGTAGTCCCAGCTACTTGGGAGGCTGAGGCAGAAGAATGGTGTAAACCCGGGAGGCAGAGCTTGCAGTGAGCCGAGATCACGCCACTGCACTCCAGCCTGGGCAACAGAGTGAGACTCTGTCTCAAAAAAAAAAAAAAAAAAAAAAAAATTTGAGAGGCATTAACCTGCCAGATGTTTAAAAATAGTCTCATATTGCATGGATATTGAACCCCTAGGAAATTAGCATGAGTCTTTTAACAACATGATGATCTCTTTTCCCAATATTTTACCTATTTGTTTAGGTTGGGAATTCTTCTGTGATTAAACTATATTTCTATTTTCTTATGAGTATATACTTTCTCTTTTTTTCAGTTTTGCACTTCAGTTGAAAGTGGGAGGTAGGGGGCCTTGATAAATAGAGGTAAGCTGGAGAAAGTTCACATAGATGACAAATTTTATGAAGCAATTTATAAGGTTAATTTAAGTAATAGAAAAACACAGGAGGAGGGTTGAATTGCATGTTACAACATGGCTGATAATGGAAAGATTAAATTAAAAAACAGAACACTAGCAGCATGTTTTAAAATAATTTTATATTAGAATTATTTCCCCAGGGAAGATATGTAGCTGTCAGTGCTAACAAACACTTTGAGAAACACTATAAAACAATTTTTTTTAGTACATTCTTCAGCAAAGTATGTATGTGTGTGTGTGTATGTGATCACTTCAAAGAAATAAAAATCATGAAATCATGTGTTCAATAATTTAACTCCTAGCATTACCAACTTTGTTAATATCAAATGTTTTGGAGTTACATGTTTCTTTCATTAAATGATAATGTGTGAATGAAGAAAAATGCATGGAATGATAAGCAGTGATAAGGAAATTTGCATTCACCATCTAAGAAAGCCTGAATATTTTTCCTACAAAAATCTTTCCTGTAGTGAGTACTTTGTAATCATCTAAAACCATCACTTTTTGAAAATGAAGTGGATGAAGATTTTGGTTACAGAATGTCTTCTTCCTCTAAAGAACTTAGTTTTTAATTAAATTATTATTTTTAAATAAATTACATATTATCTGATTTATTAATAAACATACATGTAGATACTATGGATGTTCCTAATAATACTGTAGCAGCTTATACACATACACACACAAACACAATAGTAGTTTGTCTTTAGAGGACCTGTGGCCAGATTAAATTTATTTATGTACCGCTACTTGGAGTAGAAATAATTTAAGCAAATTTCCGAAATTCTACTACCACACAGGAATGCCTTTCCCTCTAAACTGAGTGGCAGTCACATTTCTAAAGTTTACACTGAACAGTCAAGGCTCATAAGATACAACCAGAAGATAATTCCTCCCCTATTACCAATTAAAACTATCCTGGGGGATTGTTTCTTAAAATTTTGGGGTGGTTCCATGACTTTGGGGTCTCTTGGAAAATCAGAGCTTCTGGTTACTTCAGTCATAGAAAAAGGAAAAAAACCTCAATTTAGTAATTAATGTATATATTCCAGTGTGATAATTGAAACTCTGAACTTCATTGCAAGCTCAATTTTTACCCTGTTTTGAGCTAGAGCTTGTTTGAGTTGAACTGCTGCAAGGGAGAAAGAGGGCATGAGAAGTTTCTCTTCTAGGTTCTTGTATATTGCTCCTGACCCTACTTGTCCAGTATCTCAATGCTTCTAACTCCTTCATGTTGAAGGCTGGCAAGAATAGATTTTACTTGACCATGAAGTTGGCATTGGATGTATTTGACCATGATTGATGTTTAAACTGAACCTTGTCCTTGTTGGTGGGCTCCTTGAGATTTCTCTCTTGGGCATCTCTGACTTCTGTGCTCTTGATATGTATAGTGCCCTTTCTTTAGCAGGCATCCTAAGACCCATTGACTCTTAATATTAAGCCAATTTTTGCTGAGGTCTTCTTATCCTGCACAGGAAGTCCTGAGCTGACATTCCTCCTACAAGTTACACATCTGGTTCGTGGATCTGTCCTTGGTGGAGATGTACATCTGGCCCTGGACCTGTCCTTGGTGCGGATACAATCATTCTCCACATGGACTCCTCTGCTCCCATGCCACATATCTCTTCAGCCATCATCTCACCATAATCCAGACAGACATCCATCCAGTGCATCCTCAAAATTCAGGCAACACAACCCACATACTCAAGTGATGTCTTCGAAGACCTCCTCACAATGTGTGAGATGAGAGAAAAGTTCTTTTAACTCTTCCCAATGGTGGTAGGCTGTGAATGCAAAACCCTTACAACTGTCTCCAAAATAAAACTTCCCTTAGTTTCCATCTTCTTGTACTCCTCTGCTTTAGTTCTTTAATAGTCTTAAAGTGACTATAAGGGGCCATGATCAGAAAATTATTTTATAAACTCTTTTGAATGTCTTGTTAAGTTGGTCTAGCATAGAAGTTGTTGGTAGCTATTGTCTTAAGGCCTCACTAACTGAGTCAGAAAGTTTTGAATTTTGATATCCTGTTATGAATGTATTTGTACATATCATTATGTTATGAGCACATACATGTATGTGTTATGTGTATGTGTGTATATACTCTTTCTTTCTGTCTTTCAAACATACACACAATTTGTGTTTATAGTAATACATTCTCTTGTACAGGCATTTATGAAGATGCCTCTCAGTGTAAACCCTGTTAGGAACTGGTTATACAAAATGGCTAAGACTTCTTCTTAAGAAATACAGGCTGGCAGGATGATAAACATAAAAGCAGATAAATACATTATAAAGTGAGAAATGCTGCTGGAAAGCTCTGTCAACTACTTGAAGGACAAAGATTAGCCATGATGCATGGAGGATATGATCAAGCATCATTAAACCAGTAACAGGTCAAGGTAAGGATCTTCAAGTTAATGGGCAGTAATTACAACTCCACCCTATAAATAGCAGAGCATTCCTGGAACTACTAAAGAAGTGCATGTGGAATCACTTTTGTTACCTTTGTGTCATTATATTGATCCAAAATTTAGGGTTTCCTGCTTGTGTATCCTCCTTCTACCCAATTTAACTGCGCAATACACTGAAAATGTCTCTCTTGCTGTCTCTTACCAAAGAGAAGCCTGACTTTAAGAAACCAGCCTAATCAGACAGCTGTATATGTTAATCAAGAATAATATTGTTCTCTAGAATACAATTTTTAGTAAAACTATTGTAGAGACAGCTTAGTTGAAGTCTCCACATAAAAACGTTTTGTTTTTCATCAAAATTCAGTAAAAAGGGAATCTGAATTGAGTATCTTGTGACTTTGCAGATGAAAATCTGCAGACTCCAAGAAATTTACTCTTGAAAAATCAGTTCAATTGTAAGGAAAATGCTTACATATTGAGAATCTACTCAGAAACTGCGCAAAATTTAGGGTCAAATAATTCTCTTGGTAAAGAAAACAGTGATTAAAAAGAGGAGAGAAATATTGCTCAATTTCTATTTGTTAATGAAAATGAGTTCATTTGTTTTTTTCAGATGCTTAAAAACATTGCCTTCCAGTTTAAAATAGAAATATTTTTCATTGATTGTATTACTTAAAGAAATATTATACTTATCAAGTATGAATGCCACTGACTCTCTGAATTGTTTCTACATGTGCGTGTGTTGACTAATATTAACATTTTAATGTATGGTATTAATCTTTCATTAAGGATGTTATCTTAATTCATTAACAATAAAAGTTAATGCTTTTTATTGGAAAGGCAATTACCATGGTTTAGATGGTAAAGACATGATAAATTTTCAGGCCATGTTTTCTTATTTACTTTAAGAATAAATTTAGCATAATTAGTATCCTAACTTGAACTTGAACTAGTGTGGTTGTCTGGAGACTTGCTGGAGAATTCACAGGATTTTTCCAGATATTTTAAGGTTGACTGCAAATTAAAACCACATTTGTTTATGTAACCTAAAACTACCTCTTAACAGGAATTCCAAGAGGACAGTTTTAGTAAACTTGAAATATGTGAGAGTTTAAGATACAAATATGAAACCTGAGAAATACGGGGCTTACAAACTTGGAACAAGCTGTTTTTAGCATCGTAACCTCTAACAGCATCTGTATACCTTCATTAAAACGTCATACATCAATGTTTATACATTCGTATACACAACTGAAACTAAGTCTATCAGGTTTTAATTTACAATTAAAAACATATTACAGCATATGAAATTTCTTTTCTCTATTAAATAAGAAATGCAGCAGCAAATGGATTCCTATGATACTTCATCATCTGCTCATGCTGACATTTCAGAGTCCTTTGTGAAGATTCTTTAAAAAAATTTTTTTATTATACTTTAAGTTTTGCATTACATGTGCAGAATGTGCAGTTTTGTTACATAGGTATACACATGCCATGGTGGTTTGCTGCACCCATCAACCTGTCACCTACATTAGGTATTTCTCCTAATGTTATCCCTCCCCTAGCCAACCCCTACCCCCGACAGGCCCTGGTGTGTGACGTTCCCCTCCCTGTGTCCACATGTTCTCACTGTTCAACTCCCACTTATGAGTGAGAACATGTGGTGTTTGGTTTTCTGATCTTGTGATAGTTTGCTGAGAATGATGGTTTCCAGCTTCATCCATGTCCCTGCAAAGGACATGAACTCATCCTTTTTTATGGCTGCATAGTATTCTATGGTGTATATGTGCCACATTTTCTTAATCCAGTCTATCATTGATGGACACTTCTCAAAAGAAGACATTTATGCAGCCAAGAGACATGTGAAAAAATGTTCATCATCATTACTCATTAGAGAAATGCAAATCAAAACCACAATGAGATACCTACCATCTCACACCAGTTAGAATGGTGATCATTAAAAAGTCAGGAAACAACAGATGCTGGAGAGGTTGTGGAAAAATAGGAACGCTTTTACACTGTTGGTGGGAATGTAAATTAGTTCATTGTGGAAGACAGTGTGGCAATTCCTCAAGTATCTAGAAGATTCTTAAGGTAGCATAGACTAAAGTGCTGTCCTCTGCTGTAGATGATGACATCATTGTTTGCTAAAGTGATATGATCTGATAAAATTCATCACAGCATTGATAAACCACCATTCAGAAATCTACCCCGTCTCTAAGTAGAACAAGCCATGGCTACAATGATGGGAAAAGGCCAGCCTTATCACTTGCCTACCATCGGCTCATAATTAACTTTTTTGCTTTACCTCTCTTTATCTTTTTTGTTTTTGATTAACTTTTTGTAAAGAAAAATTCAGAAAAAAAAGAAAGATGGTGAGATTCTTTCAAATTATTTATCCACTTATTATTTGGTTATTCCTAAGTACTTAAAACAAGTTTCTTTTCACTTACTTTTTAAAAAATTTCCTTATCCTCTCAAACTTAACCTTAGCCTTTTAGTTTTGTATCATCTACCAAAAAGCAAAGTGTTAATTTTTATTCTCTTTTGATAGTTGTCCTACCCCTGATCATTTTTGTTAGTTTTTTCTCTTCATTTGCATACCAAATGTTCGTGTCATTCAGCATTCTTCCTTTAGTTCTCCCCCCCTCCACCCAGTTCTTTATGTTTTCCCATATTGACTTCATCCATCCTTGTAACTACAACAGCTATCTCTATGCTATGGATATCCAAATATATTTCACTATCATAACTATCTCTTCTGAATTCCAGTCCTTTTTATCTAACTGCCTATGAGACACCCCCATACTGGATATCCCATAGTTGTCTCATCAGAACAAATGTTAAGATGAAAAACTTTTCCTCTGTACTTGCTCTCTGTGTATTGCCATTGTCCTTTAAAAGAGAATAAAGCTTCTTCCAGCCTGAGCACCACCATCCCTGTGATTAAGGAAAGGACCCACTGAACCTTGAGTGCTCTTGTCAATTGCTCCTCTCTCCCAACACTGACATCCTCCTTTACACTAATAATTCTTCTAATACATTGGCTTCCATGTCTTTGACAGTTTCCTCCAAAGATCTTGTCCTCCGTTCTGAGACATCCACTCCCATGATTTAGTCTAGACCTTACCAGTTTATAATGAATACGTCTCATGCTTCTAACTTTCTTTAGTGCCCCAACTTTAAGGATTTCTTAAATTCTCCAGGATCTTTCCATAAACTATTGCTCCTGCCCCACTTTTCATTGCCTCCCCACCCTCCTCAAATGTTCACTTCCCAGCTTACTCAGTTTAAGTTCCATGGGCAGTCATAACAATCATTTCTCATGTATACTCTCAACTACTTCTTTCTTTCCCTGCATAGTGTATTGGCAAACACAAACCCACACAAAAATATATGTCCTTTACTCTTCACATGAACCTTAGCAGGTGATCATGGTGAGACCACATAGCTAATTTGCAGACGGAGGTTGTTTTTTTTTTTTTGAGATGGAGTCTCGCTTCCATCGTGCAGGCTGGAGTGCAGTGGCGCAATCTCAGCTCACTGCAACCTCCACCTCTGGGGTTCAAGTGATTCTTCTTCCTCAGCCTCCTGAGTAGCTGGGATTATAGGCGTGTACCACCACGCCTGGCTAATTTTTTGTATTTTAGTAGAGACAAGGTTTTTCCATGTTGGTCAGGCTGGTCTCAAACTCTTGACCACAGGTGATCCACCCGCCTTGGCCTCCCAAAGTGCTGGGATTACAGGTGTGAGCCATTGCGCCTGGCCTGTGTGGACAGATTTTTAAACTCATGATGTCTAACCTCAAATATGCCTCCAGTGTTGCCTAAAAATTCCTTTCCATTTCCCCATTGTAGTCATACTCCCACTCTTACAGATGAATAGTAGTACTTACCTTTTTTCTTTAAGCTTCACTACTTTCTCCTCATTCTTGTTTTCAGCTGATAACTGCTTCTTATTTAACAGAGAAAATACACATGACCAGACAAAAATCTCTACTTTTTCTTTCAAACGAACGAATCTAGAAAGTTACCTGCACTTGTAAGCAAATACTGAATATTTTTGGTTCTATTCTCCCACTTCACCCCTCACCCAACTTCCTCACTGAATTCCTATTCCTACTTTTAGATATTGTGAGGTCTCAATCCTAGTATCTCACTGCCTTGGTGACGTCAGCTGTGTCAAAAGTTTAAATATTGTTTACATGCCAACCAATCATAAATATTTATTTCCTGTCCAACCTCTCTCCTGGATTCTAGATTTCAAGTGTCCATCAGCTTAATTAACATCTCTGCTTAGATATTCTGGAGATTGTTAAGGTTGTTCATAAATACTCTCCTACCTTTGGTACATGGTACAATTGCATTTCTCAGAACCCTCACACCCGTGTTGTTAGCCAGGAAAGTATTTTATGTCATGTACATGAGAAACCTTAAAGAGCCACAGTGTAATGGCCACATTCCTGTTCCTGTCTTTGCTGTCTATTGGGGAAGCATATGTCTACAGACAGCCTGCATCAGATTGACTCTCTGAGTGACTGAAGTTGGTATGGCCTGCTGCCAACCCTGGAGGATTTGAAGCAAGAGTGAGTAATAAATTGTCTTACTAAGCCAATGGTACTTTGGGATTGTTGGTTCTTCATTATAGTTTATCTCAACTGGTAATATTTTTATTATGCATATCAAATTTAATTTATTCTGAACAACCTTTTGCTTTTCCTTTCCAAATCTGATCTGCCTATAGTTTTCTCCATAGCAGGAAATGGACTCACCAATATTTCAATGTCTGTGGTCAAAACTATCATTACTTTTTCTTATAACTCACATCCACTCCATCAACAGATCTTTTTGGCTCCAGTTTGAAAAGGTAGTCAGATTTAAATTACCTACACTGCAGCCTAGTAAGTATATAACTAGTACCCTTGTCCAAGCCTGAGTTTTGCAATAGTCTCCTAACTTGCCTTCCTATTTCTCCTTTTAAACTGTTATAGTCAATTTTCCACATAGCATCAAGAGGGATTTTTTAAAAATACATCAGATTGCCCCAAACCACTCAGGGTCCACCATTTATAAAGTAATATTTCAAGTCCTCACCTAGCTTACAAGATCTGTATCATCTGAGCCACTTATAATGATCTGTTCTCATTTTTACTTATCGCTACTCTTTTTCACCACTCACTGCTTCAGCTACTCATTTCTCACTTAAACACTACTTACTATATCCAGGACATTGTACTTGCCATTTCACTTGTTGACATTTACACATCAATTACCACTAATTTAAGTTAAATCTATATCACTCCGAATCTTGTCATAATAGAGTTAACTTTCTGGATAAGTCTGATTACTAAGAGAAACATAGTGTTCTATATTATTCAGAGATGTGTGTTGTAATCATTCTGTCTTCTGTTGAATTGTAGTCTTGAGAATATAAGTAATTATGAAAAACTACATTTGTTAGAATGTTTCTTTTTGAAAGAAGTGTTTGTTCAGTTAAAGTTGTAAACCCAGGATTGTGGAGTTAAAATATGTACACTTATTCTTAGCTATGCCTCCTTTCAACAGGTGGAACTTGATTATTTCCCTTTGAGTACGGGCTGTGCTTACTGACTTATATTTAATGAATAAAATGTGGCAGAAATGGCAGTGTAGTTCTGAAGACTGGATCATAAAAGGCACGATGGTTGGGGCTTTTCTCTCTCTCTGTCTGTGTGTCTCTCACTCCCTCCTTCTCTCTTTGATCACTTGCTATGAGGGAAGTTAGATGCCATGTCATGAGGACCTTCCTTACCATCAAAGGTCCACATGGTAAGAAACTGGGGTCTTTGGTCAACATCCAGCAAAGAATTGAGGCTTCCAGCCACAGTGAGTGAGCATTCTTGGGTCAGAGAATGAGCATGCTAGGGAAGCAGATTCTCCAGCCCCAGTCAAGCCTTCAGATGACTGCAGTCTTGGCCACCATCTTGACCCTATATTAATGTGAAACTCTACACCAGAAATACTCATCTAATTCCTGGATCCCTGACTCTCAGAAACTGTATGAGACAATAAGTGTTTATTATTTTAATCTGCTACATTTTGAAGTAATTCCTGATGCAAAAAATAAATAATACACCATATCATTTTTGTCATAGAGGTTTGATGATGATTAAATATAACAAGTGTAAAAATTTACCTCTTTACTACCATCTTACTGATCTCATAAAAAGTCAAACAGTAAAAAGATTACATAGATTACCTTACATTTGAGAATATGTATAAAGCATTCTTCTTTGCAAAATTATTTTATCAATAAAATAGACAATTAACAAATTAATTATAAAATGCCTTACAGAGTCTCTTCTATAGGGGTGAAAATATGAGGGAAAGACAGGAAGTGAAAATGAACATTATGATTGCTGGGTAGGGTAGGTGTCAGCTTCTCTAGAGTAAGAGGCAAAAAATGAAGAAAAAGCCAAATGATTTGCCTTTAAGCAATTAGTTACTAAGAATTTCTCTGAAAAATACTACTTATAAGTTTATTTCATAGTTCACCTTAGATTACCTGTAATTTCAGTTGAATTCAAATCAAGATTTACTGTTTGCCAGGAACTGGGTTAAAGATTCAAAGATAAGCAAGACTTGGACCATTTCCTGGAAGACTCTAGTAGGGGAATGAGAGCATCAGAAGATAATCAATAAATGTATTCTATACTATATATATATGGCCAACTGGAGGCACCTTTATGATTTATGCAGGCTAATTCTGGGCCATTGCAATAGGCCATGAAACTAACAGGATAGAAAGCATATCTAAAAAGCAACTTGAAAGTCAATTCAATGTTCTCCTCTTAACTCATAGGAAATGATACTTGTGGTTTCAAGGATATTATGAGGTTGCCCCTAGTGCCTTAAATATCAGTAATAATTTTCCCTTTCAACTCTTGGCGTTCCATTCTTCATCCACAAAAACAGCTGAAGATGTGGTAGCAGAGAACAACAAATCATCCTGTTGGCTCCTGCGATCACATGATGACAGAAGAAGAGCTGTCAGATCATGTTTATAAGCACTACTGATTCCTGCTGGTCGTGCTGTTGTAGGACCACCTGAGTCCCCCCAAGGGAAAAAGGTTTTGAGGCCATCTCCTAGCAACAACAAATGGAATAATTTAATACCAAGCATTTACTTTCTTTGCCTAAAATTCAGCTTCATTATATCAGAAGAGAAAGATGAGGGAGAGAAGGAGCAATAAAACAAAAAAAAGTGAATGGAGAAGGAAAAGACATAAAAAGGAGGAGTGGAAAGAAGGTTGCAGATGCTCGAGCTCAGTATATAGGACAATTGGGGAAACATTTGAAAGCTATTTCCTTAGGTAAATAACTCAACCTCAACCAGAGCAATTGGTGAAACCCTTGCCTTCCCTGAGACAATTTTGTTCCCAGCAGAGTTCTTAGCAGGGCTCAGAAATTGTCCCTGAGGCAGGTGTCAACGATGTCAGCTGCTTTCTTCATAGCTGTAAGCTGATAGTTCCACATCCTTCCTGTTTCCACCACATAACTCTTTTCCAACCTACAGTTTCCTTTCCCTTTTGAAACTGCTAATGAAGCAGAGAGAGGGAAGCTGATGCTCACTGCTTCCTCTGACAGGGCCCGTTTTAGGTACTGTGGTCTCTGTCACTGTGACCTGAGCAAAAGATATGAGGCTGCACCCTATAGGACAGAGGATTCTATAGGAGGTTTGTGGCAGGCCCATTCTTATAGGGTACCTGCACACACTCTGCTGCATGGAGGCCAAGATATGCATTGATGTGTAATTCCTTTGTGCCATTGTTCTGGTATGGTGGTCAGATTTGTCTGCTGCAGCCTAACCTAGCTGTTCTCAAACTGGAACATGTATGAGAATTACCTTCAGGGTTTGTTAGTACACAGACAGGTGGGTCCTGATCTCAGAGTTTCTGATTCAGTAGATTTGGGGCAGGCTCAGGAATTTGCATTTCTAACCAGTGCCTATGCGATATTGATACTGTTTGTTTAGGCCTTTAATATAGAATCTCTCTCCTTAATAATCACTGGCCTAAGCCATAGTGATGAGCTTGCCATTCTCTAAGCTGCTGTTTAGTGACGTGGCAGTTTTCTTCTATTTTCTTTCTATCAGAGGCTGAGAGGTCCAGGGAATACCCCTATATTCTTCTTGGGGATTTTTTTTTTTTTTTTTTTTTTTTTGCTTGTTGCCTGTTGACATTCAGAGTCACATAGTGTCTGGATGGAGAGAGAGAAAAGGGCCCCTCACAGCAGTAGTGAGAATGACTCAGCAGCTGGTTTTTGAATGTTCCATGGTGCGTGCAGTTGGTGTGCTTCACAGTCTTCACCCATGTTGGTGTGCTGCACCCATTAACTCGTCATTTACATTAGGTATATCTCTTAATGCTATCCCTCCCCCCTCCCCCGACCCCACAACAGGCCCCGGTGTGTGATGTTCCCCTTCCTGTGTCCAAGTGTTCTCATTGTTCAATTCCTACCTATGGATGATGATTGCAATAATGGTGATAGTAATAAAACTTGCATTTGCCTATTATATACTTAGTTATTGATATGTGCCAGGCACTGTGCTAAAAGCCATATACATATACTATTTAGTTTTCACTGGAAAGCAAAAATAGAAATGGTTTTATTATCTCCATATTATGGATGTTGAAACTAAGACTTAGAAAGGTTAGTACTTCCTAAGGTCAAAACAACAAAAATTAGAGCAAGAATTTGAATACAGACCTGGTTTCAAAACTGTTTACAACTTTTCTGAAAGATATGTTTATTTCTCTCTCTGGGCAATTAGGAGACTTCCCTTCTCTTATTCTATTTCCCTGTCCAGTCAATTAGTCAGCAAATATGTTCTAGGCACCAAGTTTGTTTCAGATGCCTCTCCAGTGCTGACAGCTGGAACCAAACCAAGTGAATATAATTTTATATATGATTAGTGTTGTATTATGTAGAAAATAAGCAAGGCAGTCATAAGTGATGAAGGATCTACATTAACTAGGTTGGTCAGTGAGCACTATCCTAAGGAATTACACTTGCAGCAGGCACTGAATTAATGAGAAGAAGGCAACAATGGCAAGTTCAGTGGTTAAGTCTTCCAAGCCAAAGAAAGAGCAAGTGCAAGAAGGCTGAGAAGGAAATGAGATTAATGTGAACAAGGAACTCAAAGAACAATGGGGAGTCTTGAAGGAGATGAGGTTGGAAAGGCAAACACAAGCTAGATGATGCAGGATCTCATAGTCTAGAAGAAAGAGTTTAGAAGTTTCCATGTTATTCTCCTTGCTATTTATCAAAGAAGCTTCAGCAGGGTACCGATGTAATCTGATTTATGTTTTGGGAAGATACGATATGAACAATGAATGATGGTCATGCTGGGGATGAAGGAGAAGAGAGAACAGTTATGTGGCTGTTTTAGTTATCCAAGAAAACAGATGTTGGCAGTAGGAAAAATGAGAAGTGGTCAAAATTCTGGATATAATTTAGAGGTAGGTCCCAAAGGATTTATTGGTGAATTGAATGATGGAGTAAAAGGAGAATGAGAAATTACAGATAATTCTTAGGGGCTGGGTCTGAGCAACGGGTAAGTGATGTTATTTGCTGAGATGGGGAAGATAAGATAGAGAGCAGATTGGGGGTTGCAGGGGATTCTCAGAAGGCAGTGGAGGATAGAAATCATAGATCTGTTTTGATATTTAGTTTGAGATGTCCATTCAACATCATAGTGGAGATCTCAAGTAAGGGCTGGATATGTGAATCTTGAACATGGGGAACAGATATAAATGCTAAGGCCAACAGAAGCCAAATGAGATTAATGCCATGGGTTAGGAAGGGATGTGTAGACGTAGGAGGATGAGGACTAAGGCACTCTGAGCACTGTGCCCTTTGGCTTCGTTATTTCATGCAAACTCTTACTATGCTTCTATTTTAGATGAAAAACAGACCTCAGAAAAAGAGGTAGCTTGACCTACAGTTTATAATTGGGCAGAGTAAGGATCTGAGCTTTTATGTTAAAAAATGCAGAAGGCTATGGTCTTAGCCACTATTGTACAGCAAGAAGTATCATGAATGTGATATCTAAGTACTAAATTTAAGATCTTTTTTAAATCATAAAATAAATATATTAAATGTATATTAATTTAATATACTTAAAAATGTAATTGGAAAAATGTACTAATCGTCTAAGCAGTGAATAAACCATATTTTAATGTATTTTCACTTGATCCTTGATAAGTCTAAGCAGGAATAAGAATTATGTCATTTGGATCTCTAAGGATTTATCTTAAGAATTTGATAAACATCAAATCCATGATTGCCGTTATCTTAAAATAACTTACTCAATTAGTTTTAAGTGTGTGCAGAGGGGCAGGGTACAGAAATGGGATCACTCTGCATGAATGATGCACAGCTTTTGGCATGCTAACAAGAGCTATAAAGTAGGAATGGAGGGTGTCAGCATGCACACATACCATCACACAGCTGCTGCTTGCAAATTGGATAGAAAAATATTACCAGGCGAGCATTAGCAAAGCTAAACCAGAATTTCAACATTGCCAAAACCCCAAAGAATCATCAGAGAGGGAAGAAAGAAAGAAACCAAGAATGAAATATTTGAATATTTGAATGCAGCATTCTGTGCAAAAGACTGAATTCTTTAAAAGATTTATTTAAAATACCTAAAAATTGGAAACAAAATATTTTTATGAAATGCTCAGTTTAACCATGAAAGTCATCTCTTTGCCTCAGACAAAATTCAAATTCTATACATGTTCCATTATCACATAGTTTTTTTCTGGCTAAAATTGTTCATAAAAGCAGGGATAGGTAGATTTCTACAGTAACCACATTTTATTATTTAATATATTCAGAATGTCCCCCTAAGGTGAGGTCAGGAGAGAGGAACATTTTCTGTCGTTTGTGCATTTATTCCAAACAGACATCCTGAGTTCCAGTCACCGCTCTTCGTGACCAGCTGTGTAGACTTGGATAAGATCATTAACCAATCATCAGTTTCCCCATGTGAAAGGAGATAATAGTAACACCCATCTCATTGGCTTGTTATGAGGATGAAGGTAAATAATTCCAGTGATTTGCTTTGCACTATGACTAGCACATAGTGACCACTCAAATAATGATGGCTATTGTTATTAGCCAGGGATCCTGCCCTCAAAGATAGATGATCAAGTAGGAAAAGATAGTAAATTTCACATCCAATGCAAAATAAGGTAAAAGTATAAACAATGAGGAAATTCAGAAAAGGAAGCAATCTCATTTATAATGGCAGATAGAAGAGGACATAATGAAGAATGGTGCAAAGAGAATGGAGAATACCACAAAGGATAGCATGGAAAGAACATGTTCATCCTTGTCTACCCATTGTAGTTGGACAGGGGTGGTGATTTGACTCAGCCATTGAGACCAAACCACTTCTAGAAGTTGGAACTCTAGTGTTCTCAGCATTCAAAATCCTGCAGCAGGACTAGAATGGAGGAGAGAAAGTAATTCACCTACTGTTTGATCTGAGAAAGCTTTTGGAAAGTTTGCTAGTTGGTATTGTATCAGTATTCAATAAAATCATAATATTTGTTTCTCAAGAAAGGGAGTAGGATTTCCTTCCCGGTTCTGTAAAATTTTTCCCTTTTGGAGCACTGTTTCCAATGATCACTTTTGAGATTTTTCTTTTGAAAATGACTTCAGGTATTTATGAACTATCCTAGCTAATGCTATATCTTTAATCTTTGAGATAAGATTGATTTTTTTCTTAACTGAAATCCATCTGAACCAAATATTGATCATATCAACCACTATGATATTTTTGGTTAAAAACTAAGTGTCTCTCTAATAAAATATCTTTCTTTTTCTTTTTTTTTTTTTGTTTTTTTTTTTTACAACTTGTACATTATCTCTCAAGTCATTATGTTCATTTGGACCGTGCATATTTTAGTATGCTAATTAACTCACCTAATGCCATTACTTTATCATCTTATTTTTATATATGCCTATGGTGAGAAATTGATAGACATGACATAATTATCAGAGAATGAATATATGTAGAATGATACATCTCACAATTGTTACATGGGACTTCTTTGTGATTCAGAAAATTTTTGCCCAAACCATGAAAGATCCCCTACTTGCTGCAAAGAGATAATGACCAGATTTTATCTTCTATGCATCTTCTATGCACCTTCTCATTGTTCCTGTTCTGTCCATCTTCAGCTGGCTCCTTATAGACTATAGGACAGCTATAGTCCGTAAGTCCCCTGACAGCTCCCCACAACTCACCGACACATTTGTCCCTGTTCCAATCATCAGTTTCCAGTCTTGACGTGTTAATGTGGTAATGTATGTGACATACTGAATTTAGAATTAAAGATTTTAATATAAGAAAAGATGTAACACCACAATCACATTCAATCCCTTCAACAACCAACAAATCCATTACCATATTTTAAAGCAACAGAAGGTCAAAATTAGAACAAGTTGAGTAAATCCTAAAGCAAGCAAGAATACTTTTGTCTGGGCCAAATTGATGAATGCTTTGTTCACATCTTTTAATCTAGCTTAGTGAGTCTCAGATTTACAGAGTATGAGAATCACTGTATATTATGGGTGATTTAAAGGATTTCCTAGGGTGATTTGAAATAGATTTTATTTTGGTCTCATCTCTGATTTTAGAACTAATTTCCCTCACTTATCCTTCCCCCCAACTCTGCCCCCACATGCAAGGTTTATCTCCACCTTGACCTCAAGTCTTTATTATGACATGCCTTAGAAGTGGGTCACATTCCTGAATCCTTCCCCCAAAGCTCTCCTTCCATTTACCACACTGTGAAACTGGTAACTTCTCATGCTA